>NW_006789313.1:2210170-2228836 GCF_000442215.2 Lipotes vexillifer
AAAAAAAAAAAAAAAAAAAAAAAAAAAAAAAAGACAGGGTAGAATGAAGAGGGAACTAGTATGTATGATCTACTTTGTACCAGCAACTAAGCAAGGAGCTTTACATGTTACTTCCTATAGTTCTCACAACAGCAATAGGAGTTAGGTAGTATTATTCCCTTTTATTAATGAGGAAACAGATTTCTCACAGCTACCAAGTAGGAGTCCTGGAATCTAAACTGGAGCTGTAAAATCTAAAACTCTTTGTTTTTTTTCACCATAGCAGAGTACATGATTGTGTTTCACTCCTGTCTTAAATCCTTTCTAGAATAAGGCAGGGCACAAATCAATTATACAAATGATTCCCACCAGCTTTATTAGAAGTTACATCCATCTTAGCAGTGGGAAGAGTGAGTGTCAAGGAGGGTCTTCATAGTGGAAGAGCACAGACTTTGACTTGAAATGGACTTTGATCTGTATCCCTGTTCTGCCTCTTTCTTGAGCAAGTTAGTTAACCATGCTAATCTTTGATTATATCATTTATGAAATGAAGATGTTCGTAGAATTTCCAAATGGACAAGTACAATGCCTGAGGCAGAGAAGGCCTTCAAAACTGGTGGTTGTTTCAATCACTATTTAAGCAAAATGGTAATTCATTCTTCTTTCTGGGGATGCTACTTAAAGAAGGATTTGCCATTAGAGCAGCACAGAAAAAGAAAAGGGCTATCTCCAGAGAGGGCTTAGTTGGTTTTATGACAAAGGGATGTACCTCAAGGTACGGGTCAGCTTGATGTAAAATGCCTTTGACACACAGTGAAATATGGCTTATTATATGGAATTTATATTTTTCCTTGTCATTTGCTTCATTAAAAAGTGATTGATAGGACTTCCCTGGTGGCGCAGTGGTTAAAAATCCACCTGCCAATGCAGGGAACATGAGTTCAAGCCCTGGTCCGGGAGGATCCCACATTCTGCAGAACAGCTAAGCCCACGAGCCACAACTACTGAGCCTGCACTGTACAGCCTGTGAGCCACAACTACTGAGCCTGCACGCCACAACTACCGAAGCCCACGCACCTAGAGCCCGTGCTCCACAACAAGAGAAGCCACTGCAATGAGAAGCCTGTGTTTGCCACAATAGAGGAAGCCCGTGCACAGCAACAAAGACCCAATGCAGCCAAAAATAAATAAATAAATATTTTTTAAAAAGTGATTGATAATATATCTTGAAATTCATCAAAATTTTGAGCAAGCTATTTTTTTTTTTTTTTTTGCAGTACGCGGGCCTCTCACTGTTGTGGCCTCTCCCGTTGCAGAGCACAGGCTCTGGACGGGCAGGCTCAGCGGCCAAGGCTCACGGGCCCAGCCGCTCCATGACATGTGGGATCCTCCCGGACCTGGGCACGAACCCGTGTCCCCTGCATCGGCCGGCAGACCCTCAATCACTGCGCCACCAGGGAAGCCTTGAGCAAACTACTTTTGAGAAAAATATTACAAAGGTACCTCAAGGAATTTGCAAATATAATATAAGTTATAATCAGTGCCATAATAAATGCAATGGAGAAGTCAAAACAGGGAAAGGTAATTCCAAGTTTAGTAGATAATTCTAGATTTGGGGTTTTCTGGGTCTTAAATCATTGGAATGGACTCTCAGAAGCTAAAGGAATATGAGAAAAATGGAGATAGTTACCTTCCTATGTGGTACAAACATAAGAATAGTGACAGAAAAACTAAAATGTAGTATAAACTAAAGCTGGTGACAATGCTAAAATTTAATCATGACAAGTCATTTAAATGCAACTTTTGGAGTGAGAATTAAAACAAAGAAGTGATCATCTCACTGGTTGGGAAGCATACTGTAAAGTTAAAAGTTGAAAGAAAAAGTCATCATCATTCACTTCCTACTCTGTTTCTGTCATCTCCAACCCATGATGATCTTCAAATTGGAAAAGCAGAACAATAACAACACTAATAACAATAGTACTTTGTTATTGACACCATGCTTTTATGCTTCTTCAAATCCCAGAGCAATTTTTCTGAAATCATAGTGGACAGAAATCATGAATTCTAATTCTTTTTTTTTTTTTTTTTTGCGGTACACGGGCCTCTCACTGCTGTGGCCTCTCCCGTTGCGGAGCACAGGCTCCGGACGCGCAGGCTCAGCGGCCATGGCTCACGGGCCCAGCCGCTCCACAGCATGTGGGATCTTCCCAGACTGGGGCACGAACCCATGTCCCCTGCATCGGCAGGTGGACTCTCAACCACTGCGCCACGAGGGAAGCCCATGAATTCTAATTCTAATTGGTGAAAAGTAGGACTGTGCCCTTGACACTCCCTTAAATTACTTTGTGTGACTACTTTTTAAATCATAAAATATAATAAATCAATAATAATAAAAAAGTAGACCCAAGAAGCAGTAGGACATAAGTAATTATAGACCACCTCCCCAAAAAACAGCTACACACAAACACTTAACACTAATGAAATTTAAACCATTGCATCTGTCAGCTATTCCCCAACTTATAAATGGACCACTAGGCAATTCTGTCCAGTTCGTCTTCAGCAGTTAATATCAATGCTTTCTGCTATTGACAGTGCATTTACAACTTAACGTGGCTAAATCATTCAGACTGGAATCCCACTCAAAATTGCACCATGATTAAACAGTGTCTTGTAGTGGAAAGGCTCAGGCTTTAAAGACAGACGTGGGCTTGTATGCAGGCTTTCCAAATCATTAGCTGTGTAATTATAAAATAAGGATAATAGTACCTCCTTGTCAGTTATCATGGTAAATCAATGCCATGATATTTTTAAGGAAACTGATATTTACTGAACACCTCCCATGAATCAGGTAGCCTACTATTTAATCTTCTAGGCAACTTAATGAGGCAGGTATTAGAGTCAGGCTTTGAACTCAAATCTTAGTTCACATTTCATGTGCCTTCCACACCTTGTAATAAGATGCCTGTCATGTACAATGTTGTACACACCAGATGTCTAGGATTTTTTCATTTTGCATGACTAACACTTTATACCCGTTGAACAACGACTCCTCCAGCCTCTGGCAACCACCATTCTACTTTCTGCTTCCATTAGTTTGACTACTTTAGATAGTTCATATAAGTGAAATCATGCAGTATTTGTCCTTCTGTGAATGGCTTATTTCACTTCTCATGATGTCCCCAAGGTTCATCCATATTGTAGCATATGACAGAATTTTCTTCTTTTCTATAAGTGAATAATATTCCATTGTATGTATATACCATGTTTTCTTTATCCATTAATCCCTTGATGGACACTTAGGTTGTTCTTACCTCTTGGCTATTGTGAAAATGATGCAATGAAAACGAAAATGCAGTATCTCTTTGAGATTCTGATTTCAGTTCTTTTGGATAAATACCCAAAAGTGGGATTTCTGGATCATATGGTATTTCTCTTTAACTTTTTGAGGAACCTTCGTACAGTTCTCCATAGCAGCTGCACCATTTTACCTTCCCACCAACAGTGAAAAGGAGTTCCAGTTTCACTATATCCTCACCAACACTTACAACGTTATTAATAACAGCTCACTTTTGTAAAGCCTATTCAAAATATTTAACTTAATTTTTATAGAAACAACTCTGCTTTGTTTTACATTCATATTCCAGAGGAATATGTAATACTTAACAGAAAGTACAAAATGCCAATAACAATTGCAAGTAGCATATTCAAGTTTGGAATAAAGACAACTGATCATTTGTAAATGAACAACTCAACTGGTAGGGACAGAGTGGTGGGAATCTAGAGAAGAGCCAGAAGCCTAAATAATTCATTCTTCCATGAGTATCAATGAAGTGTTTATAAAGAGAGTGGAAAGGACTACTCTTGTGAAGGTGAGTTAAGAGAGAGCCTACTCCTTGAAATGAAAGGGTTGGACAAGATGACCTCCGAAGGTCCTTCAAGATCAAAATAAGCCTTTGTGGTAGACTAAAAATGATAGAACTGGATTAGAATTTCAAAGCTAGCATCAGGGTCATATATTTAATGAGCCCTTGAAGGTTTTAATTGAGTATACAGATTTCATACCTTGCAAACTGACCCCTCCCCAGATTTTCTTTGAAGATACAAAGGAATTGTACAGGCTTTCTTCTAGTTTAAGAGGTTAAACCTCTGTTTGAAAGCTGATGCGTCTAAAATGCACTCTGAGTAGGGTTCATGGCTAGATCAAGCATACAGAGATGTGGCTTCAAGTGCTAACTCTGCTTCTGACTGGTGAGCAAGGCAGATTTTTCTGCAGTCCTGTTTCCCTTAAAAAAATGAGAAGATTTAAGAGATGATGACCATGGCTTTGTCCAATCCTACAGTTTAATAATTCTCTGATTTTTAATACTTTCTGCACTCAGAAATTTTGATGTGAAAATTGTCATGTATTTGGTAGCGGCTACCACCTGAAACGTTTATCACTTTTTGCAACTCTGTCTTCTAGGCAGTAATCAGCCTGAAGTTTTCTTTTACTGAAGATCAACAACTCCATTCCTGTAGCTACATAACAGGCTGCTCTGTCACCAGTGTCATAGTCATCTACAGTGAAATCCAGATTGCTCTAGTTTCTGCTTCAATAGTAATTTAGAGCATTTCTCTGCCCTCTCTGTTTGGCAATGTCACACATTAGCATGCTATACTCCAGTTCCTTGAGTATCCTGCTGTTGTCTCCTCATACAGGTCCAATCAGCAGAACTGTGTTTCAATGAGCATCCCTTCAGTCCTGGTGGTCAGGCAGCTTTCAAGCACTTTGTAGTTATTACTCTTTTCTTGTCATTTGATTTTTCAGGTGGGATGAAATTATTTTAAAAGGTAGATATAATGTCAGCATTTGTTCATGTTTACATACCTGTTGAATATCAGACAGCACTGGCTGTTTTTGTGTGTGATTTGCTGTGGATTGGGTTTCTCTGCCACATTAGAGCTGTATTTTCTGTCAATTTTTCTACATATGTATCTCTTTCAATTCAATTCCATTACCCTTAGTCAATATCTAATGAAACCTTAAAGCAGAAATCCCTGGAAGTTTTCAATTTCATACCTCCAGTGGAGAACCTTAAACTGCCCACACAATCTATGCTGGAGATAGGTAAAGGAGCTCAGTTGTGTTTGGAGCTACTGAAACTGCACACCAAAATGCTAATACCACAAAGTGACCTATTGTCTGAGTACCCTTTAAGGACACACAAGTCCTAGGTGACTGTTACCACAACTTCAAATGTTACCTACAACCTATTGAGTTTGAAGAATAACCCACATTCCCAAAGTCACGATCTGACTGATATAAACTCATAGGACTCAGTTGTATCTGAAGATACACAAAAATGTTTGTATTAAAGAAGACGTGTCAGGAAACCCAATTTCTCTCCTTTTCCACTGGAAAATGGGTCAAGCAATTCAGAGCAGTCAATCAACCTTAGTACATAGGTGACTTACTTTTTAAGTCAACTTTTCATACTATAATGATCCTCATCACCTTTTGCCATTTTAATTTCCATGAAATGGGGCAAGTTTAATTAACCTTGCTTGTAGGCTTAGACCTGCTCCAGGCTTTGATGCCAGTCCTGTTATTTTGCAGGAGAAGGATTATGAATTTATTTTCATAGCCTAGAAGATTCAGAACATGGGTTCCACCCCCCCAAGTATTGCACTTCTTCATTTCTTATTCTTTCTTTGAAAGATTTAGAGTAGCTTTCCTAGAACACTGTTAATGTCATTCTTCTAAAAGCATCTTGTCTATCAGATGTGGCTGAATGAATCCATTGCAAAAACTAAACCTGCACAAAAACGGCAAACAAACATAGAGCATCAGCTTTGATAGTAATTTACAGAATTCTAAGAATATACAGATAAATTTATCAATTGTTACATTTACATCTGTTGAAGTTTGATTTGTTGGCAATTACATGAATTGGATTCTACAGCATGTGTTTTATTTTGCTGAACAAATTGTGTCCCAACAATCTATCCTGGATATCCAGAATCTAGCAGGTGAATTTATGCTGATGGTTTGTCTCTCCAACAGTGTTTTGGCACATCTAAGTACTACTTTTAGCCCCAGGAAAGGATTCTAATCTCTGGAAAAGATTTTTAAATAAAGCCTTGCTAATATTCCCCTCTGTAGGCACCTCAATTTGGCTAATATTTCTGTTTCCTGAAAGATGATTCTATTTTAACGTTGCACATGAAGGAAGAAATCCTAGTTTAATAATTTGAGATTGTGTTTTTTCTGACAGAATTCATTTGCTTTTACTTTATTTATTTATCAGTGTATTTATTGCTTTGGTCCTTACACAGTTATCTTTTACCAGCTGTGTAAAACATTATACTGAATGTTAGATATTGCATGATATTTCAAGGAAATTTAACTTGAGCAATTATTGATTTCATCCAGAGTCTGGTGCCTCTGTTTGTCAAGAAGTTAATGTTTTTTTTAAAGACAAAATGACTTTATAATCTATAATTATTTTCTTATCAATTACAATTTTATGGTCTCCTGATTAGCTGGCACTTGGTACTTAACTTTACATTTTAGCTCTGCAGGGTCCATTTAGACATTATTACTGCAAAGAAAAATCAAAAATCAAAGTGAATTCTTAGTATTATACTTGAAGCAATAAGGTGCAATTGCTGAAACAGCAGCCAAGCATTGTGCTATAGAACTAACTCACAGCTTGGTGCCCAGTCCCTGCTGAGAAGGAAATGTAGGGGAACTGGCAGTCTTACTACATCTGCTCCCTGCTGCTAATGAGCTTTAACCTGTTTCATTCTTGTTATGCTTACTGTTTAGATATTTTGCTTGCAAAATTAATTCTTTAGCTGCGAGAACACATGAAAGAGGATATGATTTATAAAGTAGGACTGTTTACAAATTAAAAGGTATCAGCAAGGGAGATTAGAGGCCATAATGAGTGATATGGTTACTTAATATCAATTCAAGGGCAGAAGCTCAGGTGGTAACACTGGAATTGTTTCTCAGTTTCTGTAATGTAGGCTCCAGCTTCAGGAGGTATAGTCTTCGTTTTGCATTGTGCATCTACACCAATATGCTTTACATTTATCAAAGAGATTTAACAGTAGTTTTTTGCTTTGAAAGCTTCCTTGGTCCTCTAAAGAGTGCCAGAGTTTTAGTGATGTGTAGCCTCTGCAAACAATCAGCTTTCAGCAATAGTATTTTATTATAGTTAAGAACTAATGAACTACCTATGCCCAACTCTTGTAACCTATGCCTAATCACCCAAACAAAAGCAACAAGAGGGCTTCCCTGGTGGTGCAGTGGTTGAGAGTCCGCCTGCTGATGCAGGGGACGTGGGTTCGTGCCCCGGTCCAGGAAGATCCCACATGCCGCGGAGCGGCTGGGCCCGTGAGCCATGGCCGCTGAGCCTGCGTGTCGCTCCGCAACGGGAGAGGCCACAACAGTGAGAGGCCCGCGTACCGCAAACAAACAAACAAACAAAAAAACTCCCTTAAAAAAAAAAAAAAAAGCAACAAGAACTCAGAGAGTAAATAGGCCCTGAGATTATTGTTAATGAAATAATTATGTCGTTTTTATAGCTATAGACTCTTGCTATTTTAACTTTCACACATTCCTTTGCTCCTCACCTTAACTTTCTAAAGCAGTCATATAGGTATTGTTCATTTTATAGACGTAGAACTGGAAACTTGAAAACGCATCTTATTTATCATGTGGATGAAAATTCTCAACGGGTCTGTATAAATCAGCACACATCCTATCAATGGGGAGTAGGATGTTCATCTTGAGATTTGCAGAATCATCCTCACCACTCTCATTATTGTCTTTGCCAATAATCATCCACAAAGCTATCCTACTTCTTGAATAGAAGCCAAATGTATTAGCTTTTCAGCCAAAACTGCACATTATTTTTGGTAATAACGTGGTTTGAAACATTCTGCAAAGAAAAGCAGGTTATTCTACTACAGCATTTCTCAAACTTTTTACTCTTGAAAGTAAGAAAAAGTTCTTGCAGATGTCCAGTTGTGGCCTGTATTCTTTTTATTATAGTGTTACTTGTACATGTAGCACTATAAAACTAGCTATGAACTCCTTTACCTGTAGCTTTTTATCAGCCATACAACAAAAAAAAACATAAAGGGTAAATAAAAATAAACCTACAAAACCAGTACAACTATAATTAACACATTGCTTTATTGTGACATGCTGTAGTTAATTTTAAAATTATATAATTTACACATATACATCTTTATTTAGAACAATTATTTTAATAATCCCAACTGATTAATAAAAAATATCTTTAAACAGATATTCTATTATATATTTATTTATACACACTGCTAATGAACTACTGCAAATTAATACTTAAAAAGTAGGATTCGTAATATATCTCCTAACCAAATAAGTGCTGACTCCTATGGTTTGACTTCTTTTCCGGCTGGTATAGCTATACTGCAATGTGACAGGTAAAGACTCATTTCTCCCACTATTTATATGTGAACCACTATAAAACCTTCTGAGCAGAATGTCATGATATCATTTGGCCTCTACTTGGCACTAGGGCATCATTTATGTGTTAAGTCCACCTAAGTTCCTGTTAGTGTAAGACCCAGTAGTACATTACTGTACTGCAATATTAATTTCTTGATGTCAAATCATAATCTCAACTTACTAAATGTTAGGAAGCTAAAGTTTTATTCTATTAAAATTTTTTTTTTTGCTGTACGCGGGCCTCTCACTGCTGTGGCCTCTCCCGTTGCGGAGCACAGGCTCCGGATGCGCAGGCTCCTGATGCGCAAGCTCAGCGGCCATGGTTCACGGGCCCAGCCACTCCGCGGCATGTGGGATCTTCCCAGACGAGGGCACGAACCCGCGTCCCCTGCATCGGCAGGCGGACCCTCAACCACTGCGCCACCAGGGAAGCCCCTATTAAAATATTTTTAACGGTGAAATTTTAATACAAAGCGGAGTTTTGTCCTTATAATTGACAAAAGACTCTGAGAGCAATAATAGTGAACAAGAATGACTGCAATAGTCAGTGCCCATGTTTGTATATGTCAGTGGCAAATGAGCATTTTAACCGTTGATACTTTTTTTTTTTTTTTAATTTACTGAATGCAAACATTTATTGGGGGCTCAAGCCTCTGTTTGCTGTCAGGGATATAAAAGAAGAGAAGACACAAACATCACTTTCAAAGGGTGGAGTCTAGTAGGGTAAATAGACATGTAAACAAACAATGGTAGGGCAATGCTGGCAAGCTATACTAGAGATAGGAATTAAGTGATGCCCAGAATCCCAGAGCAATTAACACTGTCTGGGGGGAATACAGACTGGAGCAGGGATTCTAAAAGCAACATGTAACTGTTGGTACTTTAAATGTTCACTGGCATCAACACAAATGTAAACAGTCATAAATATATGTGGCAGTATCCAAATATAAGGTGATCATGTAGACGAATCTAAAAATGCTTCTATTATTCTCATAATGATGCTGAGATGGGAATTGGTGTTATCCCCATTTTACAAGTGAGGAAATTGAGAAGGTAAATAACTGTCCTAAGATCACACAGCCAGTTAAGTGGTGGAGCCAGGATTCAAGCCCTAGTTGTCTGGTGAGTTCTTAGGCATTGGAGGTGACAACTGGAAGAACAGTAATGTCAGCACAAGTGCATTCATTAGTTTGTTAAATGCACATGCTTATTTTGCTATGTTCCTTTTTTTAATGGAAAATACGTAGAAATAGAATTTTTTAAATTACTTTCAACTGTGGGCACAACTAATATATTATTTTTTTTTACTAAAATAAGATCCAGCTTTTTCTTTTTTCAAGAAAATAAAGTAAGCAAATTTATTATTTGACTAATCAGGCTTTGTAGAACTCATTGGGCAAAAATATATATGTGTGTGTGTGTGTATTCTAAAATCAAGTGTCTTGTTTCAAAAGGCAACCCAAAACTGAAAAGAGGCTCTGGGGTTTCTTATATTGATTGTAAATATAGCAATTTCCATTTGAGAGTATATGTCAGAGTCTTTCTCAGAACTACCACTTTTTTTAAAATAAATTTATTTATTTGTAAATTTATAAATTTATTTATTTATTTTTGGCTGCGTTGGGTCTTCATTGCTGTGCACGGGCTTCTCATTGCGGTGGCTTCTCTTGTTGAGGAGCACGGGCTCTAGGCACGCGGACTTCGGTAGTTGTGCCACGCAGGCTCGGTAGTTGTGGCTCGCGGACTCTAGAGCGCAGGCGTACTAGTTGTGGCTCGCGGGCTTAGTTGCCCCGCGGCATGTGAGATCTTCCCAGACCAGAGCTGAAACCCATGTCCTCTGCATTGGCAGGTGGATTCTTAACCACTGCGCCACCAGGGAAGTCCAGAACTACCACTTCTTAAAGTTATTCATTCATTGACTTGTTTACTTATTCATTTGACATTTAAAAAAAGAACATTTTTTCTGATTATAATAGTAATGCACATTCATTACAGAAATTTGGAAAATCCATTAGAGTACAAAGAAGGAAATGAAAATCCCCTTCTTCTTTCTGTACCCACAGCTAATGACTGTCTCATATTTTGGTGCCTTTTCCTTCATAAAGATATCCCCAATGTGGGCGGGCCCCTCAAGCAGCCTTGCTTCTTGCCCCTCAGCAGGACTCAGCACCTGGTCACCACCCCTCAAAGAAAATCTACCTTTACAAAGTATAAGAGAAAAATAAAATTTTGCTGAAGTTTTTGGGAGGAGGCAGAGGAGAAGGACACAATACGTACTGCACAGAAAAACTCAACAGAGAATCTGCATTAGACATCTGGGTTCTTTGCTATGCCCCTAATTCCTATTAACTGCCGACTGCCATAGATCCCTGCCCATATTTAGTCCTGCTGCACAGAGCCGGGCTTGTCCTCAGCTCCAGCCTCTCTTCTCTCTGCATCCTCACACAGATCTCTCCACTCAGTAAACAAGGACTCATCTCAGCACCTATCTTTATAAGCCAGCAGGGGTTTGCAAGAAACATGCATTTGTTGGCTTGGTCTTTTTTCCTTATAACAGACAATTCTTTTCTGTCTCATTCAGGTATGTATGCATGTATATACGCACACATGTGTATGCATTTTTAAAAATTGTACCTGCTATTCTTTGAACTGCTTTTTCTCCCACACAATATATTTTATTTTCCCTTATAATTAAATTTTCTTTGCAAACATGATTTTTAATAGGTTATCTATAAAAAGATTTCACTATCTGATATACTATAATCTATATGACTAGTACTCCACTGTTGGATATTTTGGTTGTTAACCATTTTTGCTATTATACATAACATTACAGTAAACATCCTGTATATCTCTAATTGTTTCCTTTGTGCACATCTCTATTTTATTAAATTTCTAAACTTGGAATTTGAGTCAAATTGAATGAGCATTGGGAAATTCGATATAAATTGACTTCCAGAAAAGTGTTAGCATGAAACATTCGTTGAGGACTTATTGAGTACCAGGCACCATGCTACCTGCTGAGGATTCAGAAATATGTAAAATGTATTCTCTGTTAATGAAGAGCTTGTAGTTGACTATTTGTTTTAATTAGATGTTAGGCCTCTGCTACTTTCTCTAAAAAGTCTATCTGAATTTCCAGTCAATGAAATCGTTGAGAAGCTGCTGGCTCTGGTCCTAAATTTATTGCTTAAATATATATATCAAAAAAACCCCACTCTAATTCTTGAAGCCAAATAAACTTTCATATGCAGGGTTTGCCAGCATCTAAAACTGTGGGCATATAAAATAGTTCTCACTTTATCCCCTAAATTATGTTTTTTAAAAAAACGTATTACTGTTTATTTATGGATTGAAAATTATTTTAATTTGATCTTGAAAAAGAAACCATTGTTTTGTTCATGTAAATATTATATATGAAAACTACCATTTTAAAACTTGGTTACAAATGAATGGACATATGTGAAACCCATGGACTTTGAAGTTTCAGCAGAAATGTACTTAATACTTGTTTTCTCAAGTCTGGACACAGTAAACATTTACAGGCCATTTTGGGGATTACCAGAATGCAAGGGATATAAGGAGGGGTGGACAGAAATGCATTAACCTTCTGGGAAGGTGATTTCCCAGATTAGTAGAATAGTAATTTAAATTGGCAAATATAATTACCTTTAACCCTATGAATAGAACTTTAAGCCAAACAGTCCTTACTGCCAACATTTTTAGGCAGAATCGAGTTATATGTTGTCTCTAATTGTCTCTTACAAATGTAGAGGGACAGTAGTCACATTTACATTTCACATGTCATCTGAAAAACATGATGGTCTAAATCTGGTAGTTAAAATAGACTATTTTGTGCAGTTAAGGTTGCTAAATAATCTAAATGACAATAGACTCCTTTAAAGACCTTAAAATGATTGAATGATGGTATACTAAAGAAATTTGAAAGGCTAGGAAAGAAGATAAACAATGGCAAAGGTAGGCCTAGCAATAGCCATGCTTTTAGATGCCCCTCTCTTTCCTTTTTTTTCCATTTTAGATGACTAAATGGTCCTGATTTTTCTAAGTGTGACAACACTTTTCTTAGGCCTGAATTGGAGACAGTTATTTTAAGAGGACCTAAAAAACATAGTAGTAAGAGTTAAGGATAAAGGCAGTTTTAATTTAAACAGCTCTACCACAATGATATACACAATACGTTACATTTTAAAAGGGGTTACCGTACTCAAAAGGAAAAAAAAAGAAAAGAAAAGAAGTATGTGGGTGTTGTGTGTACAGTGGCTCAGACAGAATGATTATCATTTGCTCTCTGGAAATGAACTCCACCTTGGCCTTAAATTCTTATATTTCTTCCCAGAGTTGAAATGCCAGTTGAAGGCATTCAGAAATTTAAAGTGACTGATTTAACAACCTTGGACAAAGAGAACATGTCTGAAAGTTTGTCTCAATGTTTGACTTGACCTAGGAGAGTTTCTCTGAGACTTATTTTCTAAACAGTACCCTAGCACCTTGGGCCAGCAAAATGGCCTTTAAGCTTGAATGAACAAGGTATTTCTTTTCCTGTAGTGCAAAGCCTCACTATTTCATCTTTTCAAACTCTTTTACTGCACTCAGTGTGGAATTATATTGACAAGGGTAGAATTTATCTCCTAGAGGAGAATGCTGTGCTTCTGTTAAGTGCTAATATAACATTTATGTGTTAGTACCTTAATAACAGCCCCAGCTTACCTAATGAAAGTTGAAAGCAAACAGTTCGCTCTGAGATTTTATTACGACTGAAGTGACTGCAGTTTGAGGCAAATTATCCCTATTTTTGTTCCCATATCAAAAACAGAGATGCTAAAGCAATTGCTACATGTTTGGTGTGGAATTAGGTTCCACTCTCATTAATCTACAAGGAAGAGCATTTTTCACGTAAACAGCTCACGAGGGTCAGAGAGAAGAGCTGTTTCTGTGAAAAATGCTCGTCAATAACTTTGTGAGTGAATTTTGAAATAAAGTGCCTGTAACCTGTCATTATTCCTTCCTCTCAAAGTCGAGAGTGAGTGGATGAAAATAGAGCCTGTGAATTGAAAGCAGGGTGAGTGTTATGGCCTTATCGACTTCAGGTAAAATGACTTTTAACTTGTTATTATTTTTCCATTCAGAGGTCAGGCAATGTACAGTATTACCAGCATAGACTGCAGTGTAAGCAAATTGGTATACAAAAAGGCTAGTACCCACACTCACAAAGCAGAGGAAAGTGTAAGTCACTAATATCAAGTGGACTCGTGATCTCTACAAAACGAAATAACCAACAGTGCTTTGAAAAAGAATGGCGAAGGTATGTATGTGTAAAGCACCTTGGAGGCAGGAAATATAAACCTGTTTAAATAAAAAGGCATATGTTTAGAAGGCAGTGACCATTTTTTAAAATCACATATTAATCTTGTTTTGCTAAGGAATTACGGGACCTGAATACTGAGTGTTAAGCACCCCAACTCTATGTCACCTTAAAATTTTTTCCTGCCTCAGATCATCTTAAAAGTAATTAGCTGCTGAATTTTTCAAGTCCATCTGATATATTCTTATCAAAAGAAAAATATTGCTGTGGTTTTCCTTTTCACCTAGGAAAAACAGAACTCTTAAGAACAGCTTAAGAATTTAGCATGGCTATTTTAGGTTTGCAAGAAAAACATCTTTTCTCCAAGTAATCTCAGGCCCATGGAAAGTGTACATTTAATACGATTGTTCAAACAGTTTAGTTTTTCTATTTCAGAAGACCATCTAGTGTTTTTGTCTTTGATACTGATTTTTCCATTATAGACTCTGTTGGTCAGAAAATGAGCAGATTGACCTAGAAATGAAAAGAGGTTATAGAAGGACTCAATGATTGAAACCAAGTTTAGGGGGAAAAAGTATTACATTGAATTCTGGAGACATGTTCATATGCCTATTTTGCAAATTTCCCCAAATAATGTCAAAGGTTTGGGTTCTTTTACTTCTAAACAAGTTTTCCCTGGCTTCAAAATAATTTTAATGCCCTAAGATAAAAGAAATATATTGCTTTGCATTTGCTCAGTTTATTCATTTCTTTAAACAAATGTTTACTAGTTGGACATTGTGCCAATCATGGTAAGACAGTAACCTCAGGAGAGTCCTTGCCTTCATCTAGTGAGGAAGAGAGTCAGGAAAACAGTGAGATAAGTTGCCATGAAGTTACTAGAAGAATGCAAGCTCCATGGAGGCAATGGTCTTTATCTGTTTCTGTTCAGCAACATATCCTAACCACCTAAACCAGTGCCTGGCACACAGCAGACACCTGACAGATACTTGCTGAGCGCTGAATGGATGTGACTGGAGCATGCACAGCGTGCTTAAGAGGCTATGAGAGGGTCAGGGAAGACATTCCCAGGGAAGCATAGGTCTAACATCCAGGAATGTTGACATGATTAAACTAGATAAAGTTGGAGCAGGGCCTTCTGTGTCAAGGGAGCAAAGAATTCCAAAACTGAAGTTAGCAGAGAGTGGATGAACTGCTGTTCATTCTACATGGCTCAGCAATGAGTGAGGGGTAGGACAGACAGAGCTGGTTGAAGTACATGGGGGCCAGACCTGAAAGGTCTTGGAAACCATGCTAAGGAGTTTGAAGTTAGGTCAAAAGTCACTGAATGAGGGCTTCCCTGGTGGTGCAGTGGTTGAGAGTCCGCCTGCCGATGCAGGGGACATGGGTTCGTGCCCCAGTCCAGGAGGATCCCACATGCCGCAGAGCGGCTGGGCCCATGAGCCATGGCCGCTGAGCCTGCGCATCCGGAGGCTGTGCTCTGCAACGGGAGAGGCCACAAGAGTGAGAGGCCCGCGTACCGCAAAAAAAAAAAAAAAAGTCACTGAATGATGTTAAGCGTGCAGGGGCTTTTTTAAAAACAAGGCAGATATATCTTAGAAGATTACTGTGGCTGAAGTGCAGCAAATGGACTGAAGAAGATTGGAACTGGGGAGACCAGTTAGGAGGCTTCACAGAAATCCAAGCAACATATAAATGACAGTGACCTATATTAAAATAAAAGTAAGGGGACTGAAATTAATAGGCATATTTTAAGTGATTTAAGGAGTTAAAAATGACAAGACTTGTGGCTCCTTCGAATGAAGTAGGGAGAAATTGCTAAGGAAGACAGAAGAGACAAGGACAAGACTCTGCTCTCCAGCCTTGGACAATGGAGTGGATAGATGACATTTCCCAAGACGAAGAAAATGTATTTGGTAGAGAAGGTGGCAAGTTTATTCTTAGATATGCTGAGATTTTTAAAGCAACAACTTGTTGCATCCCAGGTTTCTATACCGATTCTCTTTTTTCCTACGCTCCCAATCTAGAGTTGCAAAAATCCACTGCAAATGGATAAAATAAACCTAAGGACCTATCATAGTAGTTACGAGCATACGTTTCTTACATACAACAGAAATTGCATTTTTCAATATAAAAATATTCTTCTTTCCTCGTAAGTCTTTTTCAAATGCAAAGGAATACAAAGAGTAAACTATTTCTAACAGTTAATTATTCTAACTATCCTCAATTGTGACTAGTCAGTGAAAAGCATGACAGCACAAACTAAGGCACCACAAATGATGTACTATTCCCTTAAGGAGTTAATTTTGAGTGTATCTGTACAGGTAAAAATAGTTCAATATTTTTGCATTTATAGTTGTATGACATGCAGGGACTAAAGTTATAAATGGAGTTGAATGTCTATGCCCACATATATATTTGAATATAATATGATTTTTAAGCTTTTCTCTCTCTTGGTTCTATCAAAGACATTAAAAGAACGATTCAAAATGCAAACATATATAATAGGACTCCTAGTTCATATTGGTAATTATGGGCAATAATTATTAATTAATTAATTAAGAGCTAGTAAGCCAAAATACTTTATACAGCTCCTGTATTTAACCTGTTTCCATTTATTACATAATTATTTAATTGACTAAATTCTTACTCAAGTGTGTATATGTAAACCTAATACGGTTTCTGAATTATAGCAGATCCATTCTGACATCAACATCCTGATTATTTTCTTTTATTTCCAGGAAGAGCACGAGTGTCATGGCAATGCCAAGGACACAGGTAGCATCCTGGTGGTAGTGGTAGTTCCCCATCTCCCCAGAGATGCTGCTGTTGGAGTGGCAAGTCATTGCAGTGGCAGATAAGCCATCTAGAAGGAAGCATTTTGCTTTGTAGAAAATATCTGAGGATTTTCAAATTGAATGTGAAGCTGTGACTTCCATTTCCGCTTCCAGTGCATCTATCTATCTCTATTCCTTTAAGATGGACGTCACCATCTATGTCCTCACCTGATTTAAACAGGACTCTAGAAGACCTGATGACTGTGTTTGTACAAGCAAGGAGAAGACTCTCCAAAGACAACCAAGGTGCACCATTGTGTTTAGAATATTCTACGAAAAAGACAGCATTAGAGCCCATGTACTGCAAGCAGGTACGAGAACTATTAGAGAGGTGCAAGTACAGACTGTGGAATCACATCATATATGCTTGTCACAGAGAGAGTTCGGGAGAGCGAGGGAAAGGATAACATAAGTAGTGTGGGAGACATTTGATCCCAGTCCAGTTAGTGAGAGTGAGTGTGAGGCGGGAGATGTGAATCCACTGCTTCCTTTGTTGATCTCCACTCTCTTGTGCCTTTTGTGTGAACCTCTCACTGCCCTATGAATGATTCTAGTGTTTAAAGATATTTTTCCTGCTATATAACCCTCTTTATTATATTCCAAACCATACTGTACACATTAAACATTTGTACATACATATCAGAGGATAGGTTTGTGTACACAGTACCATGAATATACTATCCTTTAGACATGACGCATGGAATTTAGACCAACCCCATGTAAATCTGACTCCATGATACACACACAAAGCGAGCCAGAGTCTCATCCCCCAAATCAGGTCTGACTCAAAGAAGAGCCCCACTATTCATGTTCCAAAGGCACTTTACTAATATGGCTTTGAGTCATCCTTCTAAGAGACAGAAACAAGCAACATGCACTTGGCATATTTCACCATGTGGCTGGCTATTAAAACTTCATTCTCATTAAGTGAGTCATGGTCAAGAGTCAGAACGCATAACCTACCAACTGGTTAATTCCCAACTTGAATAGCAGTGGGAAGTTCTCATTCTTCCCAGGCCCATGGAAGTTTTGGTTTTCATTGGACCGGTGTAATGTAAATAAGACTTAACTGAATGATCAATCCAAATTTGATATACTATTCCTTTATCGTATTAGCCTAAATCGTGTGCAAAGTCCCTCAGTGGGTTTTCAAATGCAGTTGTACCTCAGGCCTTGCTACAGGTGAATTTGAATTCAATATTTGCAAATTGAATTGTGTTTTGAACATTGTATGGAAGTTAGCTTTTAAAATGCATTATTTCTTATATTAGATATTTCATAAGTAAGGTGAAAAACTCCCTGTCCATTTTGTTTAAATACAGATTTTAATATGTAGAATCTGTCTAAAGCAAGAACCTTTCTGTAGCTTCTCTTTAGTCTTTTGGTGACTGTTTCTTTGCAGACCAAACAGAATAATAACAATTACATCACACCAGTCCTGTGGTATTATTATCTTTATAATATGGGGAAGAGAGTAAGTCCCAGGTGGTTCTGATCACCATCCCAAGATTGGTCACCTGGCTCCTTAGAGGATGGTAAGGTATAGAATCCTCGTTAATCTGTGTTCTGAGTCCATGTCCCTTTCACTACTCCAGGGTCTGCTACAAGAAGAAAGGGGAAATAGGTGTATGGAAATTAAAGAAGTAGCCGCTTCCGCATGTCATTAGAAAGCCTATCAATGGCTTTGAAATGGGCTCATAAAGGGAAAAACAGAGACTATACTAATAAACTCAGTGCCTGAATCTAAATCTTTTTGCAGCCTTGGGATTTTCATAGTTTAATCCTTTGTGAAATAAAATACACCATAATGGCCATCACAAACCACCTTGGGACAACTTTAGTTTTGGAAAAATACTTACTACAGATATCTTCATAAAAAATAATTCTGGACAGACCTCTTTGTACCTGTATGCTAGCAGTTAAGGGCAGGGTCTCTACATTCACATTTTTATGAATATGAATATGATATGAAATATTAATCTGTATTAATTTAATCATGTAAAAGATGGTGCTCCAAAGCCCCAGTATCCTATTTTTCCCTA
>NW_006789313.1:2228849-2241587 GCF_000442215.2 Lipotes vexillifer
CTACATAACCTAAAGCAATATTAGAAGGAAATTCAACTTGACATTCTTTGATGTATTTAAAAAGATAAAGCAATGAAAATGTAGCAAAGAACAAGCTCCTCTCATTCAGGAAGGAAGGAGTAAACATAGAGCCTGACAGAATCTGTTGGTGGTTCTATGAGGACTAGTTTCAGAGGAAAAAAAAAAAAAAAAAATCAACCAGGTTAAATGTATTTCCTTTCTGCAGCACGCCTACTTGCTTGCGGACAATCCACAATCTCATTTCTGAACAAATTATACTCATTTTGTTTGAAAAAGAAATTTAACACATACTTAAATAGAGCAGTTTTGTGATGGAGAAGAAATGTGCTGAGCTATGCGTTATACTAATGGCACAGGGTGCAGAATGAGCCATCGTGGTTTTTATTTATTCATTCATCCTTAGATCCTTCAAAAAGTCTCCAAGGCCCTAATGACCATCATCATTATCATCAGTAAAAACTGCTTTCTGGTGAAAAGGCAATAAGCATTAAATTTAGAGGCAGCATTAAATTATCTGCAAAGAGGACTTGAAATAGTACTACACGCATATTCCAGGACACAATATACTGAAAGTTTATACAGCACCAGTCAGGCACTCTTCTTTATAAAGTCTGAGATTAAGATGTTCTCTTCTCCTTTACAAGGCAATGTCATTTAGCTCAGGAGAAAATTAAGTATAGGCCAGTACCAATGCTCCAGAGTCAAACATTGGAAGTCAAAGGTATGTCATAAGAAGGTTCTTAATTATAAATAAAATTTTAAGAATTATCAGTATCAAAACTTTATTTCGAGCATTTCCCCTGCCCACTATAGTTCTTTGCATGTATTAAATAAACACTGTCCAGTGAGTGAAAAAATCAGTGAGAAGTGTTTTGAACTAAACCTTGGTAAGTCCTTTCTGTCTCAGAGGTATTTTAAATATTCCATTGCCATTCGGCAAACATAATAGAGGCTTTACTTCTCTGTGTAATCTCCAGCAAAAGAATGAGAACTAGATTCAAAGGGTCAAATTCCACTCATTTGGGTATGAACTTAGTGTGTCATCTAAAAACAGGGAAAGTTAATACCTTGTGATCAATCCAGAGGGTCGTGATGCTTGTCAGTCCCCACCTCCTTCCCTTACCCACAATTCCATCACAATGTGGGCAGTTGATGCAGTTCAGAAAGTTACCATGAAAAGAGCAGACCAGAGAAGATGACTTCACTGCTTTGTGGAAACCTTGTAGGTGAGTGCAAAGTGTTCTGAATTTGGAGCAAGACTGTTAGAGATCATTCTCTGCTATATATGATCCAGTCCCTTTAACTCCCTAAACTTAGGGGTTGCCAGATTTCTGATTTGGAAGCAGATGGTCAGGTATTTGAACTTTCTGCTTTATAAAAACAAAAACAAGGGGCTTCCCTGGTGGCGCAGTGGTTGCGAGTCCGCCTGCCGATGCAGGGGACGCGGGTTCGTGCCCTGGTCAGGGAAGATCCCACATGCCGCGGAGCGGCTGGGCCCGTGAGCCATGGCCGCTGAGCCTGCGCGTCCGGAACCTGTGCTCCGCAACGGGAGACGCCATACAGTGAGAAGCCCGCGTACCGCAAATAAAAAACAAAGACATAAAACCCCATTATGAAACAAAAGAAGTACCTTATAATGTAAAATGTAACTTTTAGTACGGGCTACTGTTGATAAATTTTCCATCTCTATGAATGTGGGGTTTTTTTTAATTTGATCAAACATTTTTTTAATCAAGAGTGACAGGTATCTTTTTGAAAGCAATTGGCAATTTCTTCAAAGCCTCAATGTCCTTTTCCATAAAATGGAAATGCTAACTTAACCTTGTGCACACTCAGGGTGCTAACAGTGATCAATTGAGGCAATGGATGTAAAAGTGTTCTTGTTCATTGTTAAGTGTTGTACCAGTGTAAATTGTTGCTTGTTGCGTTTGCGGCTACTCTTCTGAGATTCCTCATGGTTTTAAAAAGAGTATAATTGGGGTTTCACTCTGTATCACATTCTTTAATAAATAGGCTTTTGTTTGCCCCCATATTTAAAAGCATAAAGATACATTTAGTTTTATTGTTGATCTTTATAAATTTTCCTAATCCAGGCATATATGGAAATAGAGGTTCTCAAAGGGAATTCACTTCCATTCACGCTCCTAATTCTTCTGGCTCCTTAGTACTTCTAAAAAATGGAAAATATTTCCTTCCTTGATCAGGACCTTTCCTTCTCTTGCTTTTTGCAAAATGCTTGTTTCCCTTAAACTCCTCTTTCTCATGGCTGAGAGGGATAGGATTTTCAATGTCTAGCATGCCCAGTTTCCCTTACCAGAGCAGATGGGCCAGTGCCTTGTCCCAAGTAGCAGACTTATAATGGGGTCCCCTGTGGGAAAAGAGTCCTACGATTCGATGTTTTTCAATATTCTTTTTGTTGTGATCCTTAACATCAGAATCCAAGCATTTCCTCATTTTTTAAAAGAACTTTGAATGAAGTGTAGGGAGGGCTTCTTTTTGCATTCTTCCTTGTTACACTGGAGCATCGTTATCATCTCTTTTTCTGTTTTGTTATGTTTGTTTGCGTGATTGGTTTTTTTGGTGCTGAAACCCAGGAATTAGCCATTAACATCTTTTTTAATTCTATAAAATGTTAATGGGGGCCTGAGTGAGATGTTGTATTTCTGTGATTAATAGTTTGGGGCTGGAAAAATTATTCTTAATTATTGGTTTCAAAAGTGAAATAATGCTCTGCGTTGTCATCAATTTTAGTGTGTATGTTAAGAATCCAGTATATAGAAGTCCTCTTAATGGTGTTTTGACAGTAATTGGATTATTTTTTTACTGTAAGACCCAGAGTTATTTGAGATGAGATGTATGATAGTTAGACTTTGTAGACATATAGAATTTTACTGAACTCTGGGAGTTTCTGAACAATTCAAAACTTTCTAAATCTTATATACTCTAAAGACCTCTGAAGTAAAGTTGCAGTTCTGCAATTTACATTGTTCAGAATTTTAGACTAAGATTACCTGGCTAGGTAGACTTGGGTCTTCGAATTACTGATCACAGTGACTTAACTAAACAGGGTTAAGCTAATTAAAGATTTTAAAGCTACGTTTGCAGTTAAAATAACTTCTGAGCTCAGCATTCGTTTTATTTTACCATACTAGGGGCATGGTAAAATAATCCTCAAAATAGGTTAAGTTGATGCTGGCAAATTCAATTTAATACAGAATCTACAAGTATATTTATATAGAACTGAAATTAATTTGTAGAACAATTTGAGTTTCAATACCTGTAGTTATAAAACTTGAAACTGTAAAAAGCAGAGAGCATTTATTGTTATCGATATACTTGAAGGGTTCCCCATTGATCCTACCCTCTTTGGCAAATTCTTAGATCGTTTTAAAAAAAATTCTTCTCTTCAAAATTAATTTTAGTTTCCTATAAATAAATCAAAGGGTGTTTTCTGCCAGAGTGAACCATATAAGATGAGGTATTGTTTCAACTGCACAAAACTCAAAATTCAACTTGAGAAACATTTATTGGGGTACAGAGACTAATAGCCCCTGCCCACTTGCAATTTAAGTCTTAGAATAAAGCAGGGATATGCAATGAAAATGTTAGGCTGAGGGCTCAGTTTATGTGGCTACTGTATGTGGGTAAGCCTAGTAGTCCTAAATACCAGTCTGGAAGATGGCCTAGAAAGCATTTCTTTACCACCCACTCTTTTACTCATGATGAAATAAAATTCGTATTTCAAGGCCAAAGAAGAAAAATTTAAACATAAAGTCTTTTTCCTTACCCATTTGAGCCTCCTTCCTCCCCTCAAGTGTGCACTGTTGTATAGTCAAGCCACTCAAGTTGGCTTTTCCCTTGCTCTCTGTGCATCCCCTGCTCAACCAGGCCCTGCTTCACTCACATGATTATCCAATCCTCTTAATAACAGGGCTTAATTAGTAACTGCCTATGTTCTTGCCCCCTACCCCAGCTGCTGGTTTCCCTGGTAACTAACGAGCCAACCTGAAGACAATTCCCCCTATAAAAGGTAGCGTCCTCCCCAGAGTAGCGAAGGTTGTTGCCGTGTCCTGTTTTCCGCCGTACCCAGTGGGATGTCGCTCCAGGACCTTTGCCTCTGGCGTGTAAGACCCCTGTCCAATAAGCCAGTGATGTCTCCGTTGCTGTCTCTGGACTCTTTCTTCAGTCGTGAGGCTGAACAAGTACAGGGCTTGCAGGCCTGCGGGGTGCAGCCCGAAAATTGGCAAGCCAGCTATGAGGCCAAGGAAGCTCCTGTGAGTGCCAAGATTTCAGGAAATAAGGATGGGAAACAGAAAGTTGGGAGCTAATCCCGAGGTGCCTGACCGCTAGCATGTGGGAGCCAGTGGCAGCTGACTACCATGAGAGATGTCTTTCTCTTTCCTTATAATGATGATATCCTGTTAGTCTCAGAATCTCTTTCCAGTTTAAAAGTAGCAGCCCCATGCTCGTGGCTCATCTGACTGCTCGGGGATGACTAGTGAATACAGACAAAACACAAGGACCTGGATTATCTATCATATACTTGAGTGTTATCTGGTTGAGTGAGACTCATATACTCTTGGCCCGCCACCCCTAAACAATTACAGACACAGGCTTTGGGGATATTAACTCAGGGACAGGCTTGTGAATTGGGCGTGGCCAGTTACTCGGAAGGTTTTGCCTGGGGCCTGTGATAACAGCAAAATAGTAAGAGTATCCTTGCGTTTCTGGGCCCAGCTATGGAAGGGGGTGGAGCAGCGATACAGTGTGTTGGAACAACAGCTCTATGCTTCGACAATGCATTACAACAGGTGGGAGACCTTACAAAAGACCCACCTGAGTCATGGAGCAACGTAAAAAACATGTGCGACGTACGGGACCCCCACCCCACCCATGGACATCAGTAGCAACAAAGGAACCCACTTTACTGGCCATGAAGTTCAGGAATGGGCTGATAAAAATAACAAACACTGACATTTCCACCTGCCTTACAAACCCCACTGCTGCTGGGCTAATGGAAGGGATGAATGGACTACCTAGCAACAATTGAGATGGAAACCTGTTCTCTCCTCTGTGGACCAGAGGCTAACTCAAGCCATCTGAACTATGACTGAACATCCCAGGAGCAACTGTCCTAGTGCCTACATCATGTTCACCCAGCGGCAACTGATCAACACCATCCAAGTTCCACTGCTGACCACCGAAGAACTGTTGCCAACTATCCGTCAGGACAATAACACACTTTTGGCCCTGCCTCAGGATCTACACCCAGGGGAGCACACTATGAAATGGCCCTGTGACTGGCAGGTAAGTCTGTGGTGATTTGGGTTTGCCACCCCACAAGGAATAGGATTAGAAAATGACTTAGAGACCTCACCTGTCTTCTACCAGGCCCCACCTAAGACTACTAAGGTAATTAATCAGGGCCCCCACTGGAGAAAGGTGCCATTATGTTAACCTTGTGGTCTGTTGTTCCCCCACCTCTCCAGTATTTGTCCCCGGCTGAGGAGACTGAGGGTGGACAGGCGGTATGGTACCTGAATGGTCATGATCTTCCTATGTCATCTTACATGTTGTCCGTTGTCTGAGCCAAGGGAATCTGTTCACAGACTGGGCGACAATGGTGGCCTCACTGAGAAATCAGTCTGATTGCTGGGTCTACAGTGAGATGCCATTGTCATACTCCTCTGGACTTCCATGAAAAATTGACCCAATAAGCGCCTGGCTTACTCTTTTTTAAAAATTTTTACTGGAGTATAAAAATTTTTATTGGAGTATAGTTGTACAATGTTGTGTTAGTTTCTGCTGTACAGCAAAGTGAATCAGCTATACGTATACATATATCCCCGCTGTTTTGGGTTTCCTTCCCATATAGGTCACTACAGAGCACTGAGTGCCCTGTGCTATACAGTAAGTAGTTCTCATTAGTTATCTATTTTATACATAATAGTGTATATATGTCAACCCCAATCATCCAGTTCATCCCACCCACCTACCCCGCTTCCCCCCTTGGTGTCCATACATTTGTTCTCTATGTTTGTGTCTCTATTTCTGCTTTGCAAATAGGTTTTTACTCTTGTTACTCTCTAGCTGCTGGTGTCCGTAGTGCATGTGTGGTATCTGGTTGCAGTGCACCTCTACATGCCTGACCCCAGGGGTATCACAGAAAGGGGCAGACCAAGATTGTAAAGGCTGTGCAGGGTAAGTAGGGAGGCCTTCAAGGTGGCTGTTCTCTTGGTCTGTACATCTCCTGCTCGACCAGGCTCTGCTTCACTCACATGACTATGCGATCCTCTTAATCATAGGGTTTAATTAGTAACTGCCTACGTGCTTGCCCCCTGCCCCAGCTGCTGGTTTCCCTGGTAACTAACAAGCCAATCTGAGGTCATTTATCCCTATAAATGGTAACCTTCTCCCCAAAGTAGCAAAGATTGCTGCCACATCCTGCCTGCTCTGTGCAGTACACCGTGAGGTGTCTCTCCAAGACCTCTCACTCTGATGTGGCTAGGAAATCTTACAATAAACCATTGAAGCCTCGTTGCTGTCTCTATTGCTATCCCTGGGCTTTTTCTTGGTTTTGAGGCTGGGCAATTACAAGGCTTGCAGGCCTGCAGGGTGCAGCCCAACAGTTGTGCAGCATTAACCAGACCTCGCCAATGGCAGAAACACCTGCTCAACCATAAAGACCAATTTCTTTTTCTGGCACTGGCCATGTACCTCCATAGAAGATAACATTCTTTTCCCAGTCCTGTAAAGGGTCACAATGACATACCACTCACCTTTTTACATGCAGAACTTTATGTACAATGCCAATGCATCATCTCCTGTAAAGATAGTAATTGCTGTGGAACAGACCAGGTCAGAGAACCTGGAGAAATATTGGGCTGCACCTAATGGAAGTTCTTAGCTTAAATACTTATGACCTTACTAATATTACTAGCTATATTACTGTATCCTGCCTATTTTACAAGATTATTGTTTCTTGCATTACCAAATGTGTGGCTGAGCCTCTGATAAAAATAATGATGACTAGCAACTTGAAACGATTGACCAAATAATACAGTTCTATAAGATCAATGATTGTAAGAGTGTAACTCTAGATATGGGAAGAAGCAACAAGAGGGAACCATTTCCTGGACCGTAGCAGACAAGTAAGACAGGCGGTCCAGAGGCTTTGGGCTACTGTTAACAGGGCCTAGTCCAGTAATAGCACATTGAGTGGGCTATCAATGAAATCCTCCCCTGATCTGGGAATGAGCATTCCTAGTGCTATGGGACCAATTGGTCATGAAATGCCTCCCAAATCTTGGTCAAAATTATGTCCAAAAGGGGAGGGGATTGTAAAGTAAAGAATGTTGCCCACCATCCTGTTCTCATATGAATCAAGTCATTGGCCACTGCAGTTGCTGACCTACAATACACCCTGAAAGGAATTCAGGGTGAAGATCCGTATGAGGTTTCTGTGCTCTGGGAAAACTGGCAGAACTAGCCCGTAGTAGTTAGATATTTTCAGGAGAAAACTTTATGAACCCACCTTCTTGTATCTTCCCATACATAGTGAAGCACTGAAAACCATTAACTAAGATACCTGTCCCTCGTGAATAGCAGTAACCTTCTACCAAGATGTGTGCTTAATTGCACGCACCCCTTCACCAAAATCTCATATATACTGCCCTCCCCACTTACCTCTTCAGAATAGTTCTCGGAGCTCTCTAAAAGACTCTCCTGGATTATAATCCTCAGGTTGGCTTCATCAACCCTCACAATTGGGATAGGCCTCACTTAACAGAAAATGTTACGTATGTAAACTTAGCAAACAGGTAATTTTGGAGGGGGAGAAGAGGTAGACTTATTCCATTATAAAGTAGGGGGGTCAAGCTCTTTTCTAAAAAATGTATTGTTAAGGTCATTTAAGTAGCAAACGTCTGTGGTGACAGTAGCATAGAAACAATTTTGCAAAAATGCAACTTAATTCAATTTTCCAAAGGTGACAGCCCATAAGACCAAAGCCTAGGATGGTAATGGTTATAGGGTGAACATTTTGTATTAAGAGGACATCTTTCAAAAGTTGACGTATTTGGTTGGTATTATTAACTCTTAAACTGACAATATACCTGAGCACCTCAGCCAAAGCCAAAGGATAGCTATAAGGCACGGGGTGAAAATATGGCATGTGACCCTTCTACAGTTTGGCTTTTCTCCCCACCCACAAAAAAATACTATGTTATGATTGAAAACTATATGGGCAATGAACCTTTTTTTTTTTATACCAAACTTAATTTAAGATGGATGCATTTAAAATAAAACCTGGGAAACTGTTGCTGATTGCATAGAGGAGGAAATTTCACAGCTGATTCTTAGTTTTTTGTTAAGAAAGCAATGATTTTGCCAAGTTTCATAGTTCCAGCATCAGAACTCTGCTGCTGTTCCAAAAAATAAAAATAAATAACTAGTTAAATTAGTGTTTGGGGAAATGGATTAGAGTGTAATGTATGCAAGCAATTAAGCAACACAGACTTGATTCACTGTGATGTCTAAAATGGCATTTTAAAAAATGAAAGTAGCTAAATTTGGCCCTGATAAAATATATAGCAGCAATGGGTTAGGAATTTTGCAGTTTTGCCCAAAGAGTCCAATCAAACAACCCATATATTAGGTAGCTGTTAACATGCAGCTGAATTCAGCTGGCAGCTGAATTTTTTACATCAGTTTCCAAGGTTGCACAGTAATTACATCTACTGTGAGTCATTTTTGCAGCATATTTTATAAAACTTTTACAGGTTTGCTGGGAAGGAATTATTCAAAGTCACCTTTTATAGATTCTGCCATGAATATTAGACAGTTCTTTGAAAATGTTAGTGTTTACCACTTTCATTGCTTCTGGGTTAAGCCTAGTTGGCATTTGAGGGTTTAGTATAATATATGAGTGGAGCTTCCTTTTCTGCGTAGACCTGCTGTTCCCTAGCATTGCTAGTTTATGTTCCCACTGAGCTGCCACCAGAATAAAATAAATCCAGTTGCCTTTTGCTGCTCAAGGCCAACCTGGCAACCATGGAAAGAATTAGTTCCTCTGAGCACTTGTCCTAGGATGTCATTGGAAGGTGGTGATGTGCAGTTTCACAGTCAATACAGTCCACAAAAGTTTGCTCATTTGAACGGCTAATTTAGATTTAATATTTTGGTACTTGTTCTTTATTCTTATTCGCCATTATATCCAGTCAGTGCCCAGAGATGTATTGAAGACTGTGATTGGATAAAGTACTTAGCATAACATTTAGATCCACTGCTTACTAAGTCACGTGTGCTTTAGTTTATTCTATTTGCATTAGTACATTTTCACACCTGAGTGAAAAGTCCTGGTTGTTTCTTCAAGTCAATATTTTAAACTTACTGTTTTATTTCATGGATGGCCTTGTATTCACTTTAGAATATAAAAACCTGGTAAAAAATATGAAGTTACATTTTGGAGATGGTGTGTGATCTTACTGGGAGGTGATATCAGTATTGGAATTTAGGATGGAGGAAGGTAAATGGCAGGAAAGCTGGGGCTCTCTGGAAAGCTAAAAGGCAAGAGGGAAGGAAGCAAACTGGTCTCTTCTCTGCTGGAGTCATTAGCGGCCTCAACAGAGTCTTCAGTAAAGCTCAAACGAGGTGTAACAACTCGAGTTCAAAAGATGTGGGAATGAGAAATTGCAGTTTTACAGTAGAACCAACCTCTTTCACTCTGCTGCTCACTCAAGGATCCAGAAACACATGTGATTCCGTTTTCTATACTTACTTTCTCACGTTTTTTTGTGAGCATGGTTGTAAAGCTCTGCTGATACCTCTACCTTTGCCACTCTGAATCTTCTTGTCTTACAAAGAACTATTCCTGGCTATTGTGCCATTTGTATTTTTTTTCTTCTCACTCAAAGAACACATTTTTGAAAATAGATTTCAAACCTTAAAATTTGTAATTAGCAATGTCAGTATCTTTGGAAACACCTTTGAAAACTTCATTCAACACATCTATTGAATGTCTGCTCTTTACTGGATGCTCTTCTAGGCACTGGGGATTCAGTGATAAACAAGACAAAGATCTTGCCCTCGTGGAACTTACCTTGGTGAAGAGAAAGTTGATAAAGGTATTATTATAAGTGCAATGGAGATACGTAGAGCAGAGAAAGGGAGGGAGAAAGACAGGGGAGTGTCTATTTTAGATTCAACGCTCAAGAGAAACCTTTGTGAAAGGTGCCATTTGAACAGAGACCTAAAAGAAGTGAGAGCATGAGTGTTGCAAAGCTCTGAGAGAAGAGCGAGTCAGAAGGAATAAAGAGCTCCTGCAAAGGTCCCAAGGCAAGAACAAGACTGGCATATTTAGAAGCAGCAAATGTAGCAAAAGCTAAGCAAATAAACAAAAAATTAGAAGGAAATAAGGATGGAGAGAAAAACAGTGGTCAGATTATGGAGGACCTTCGAGGTCACACTTTGGTATGATTTTAAAATCCAACAGGTAGGTTGAATTTCATTCTGAACATCCTAAGATACCACAGAAGTTTTCAGGCAGAAGTAACACTTTCTGATTTATCCTTTCTAAAAAATACCTCTGCCTGCTGTGTGGAGAATATTGGGTTGGTTTGGGGGATGGAGATATGAAAGAGTGGGAACAGAAGACCCACTAGGAGACTTTGCAGTAGTTTATGGTAAAGATGTAAGTATCATGGGCTAGGTTGGTAGCAGTTGAGGTGGTAAGAAATGGTCAAGATTCAGGATATGTTTGTTTTGTTTTGTTTTGTTTTGCGGTACGCGGGCCTCTCACTGCTGTGGCCTCTCCCGTTGCAGAGCACAGGCTCCGTGGCATGTGGGATCTTCCCTGACCGGGGCACGAACCTGCGTCCCCTGCATTGGCAGGCGGACTCTCAACCACTGCGCCACCAGGGAAGCCCTGGGATTTGTTTTGAAGGAAGACCTGATAGGATTTGTTGGTGAATTTGGATGAGGAATGTGTGGTGGCGGGTAAAGAGTCAAGGATGCCTCCTGGCTCTCTGGCCTAAGCAAGTGGATACATTACTGGTGCTGCTTATCAAAATGGGATAGCCTGGGGAGGAGCAGGTTGGAAGGCAAAGGGAAATGTGTTAATCAGCACAGACTTCCATAACAGGATACTATATACTGAGCTTAACAGAAAATTATTTCTCATGCTTCTAGAGGCTGGAAAATCTGAGATCAAGGTGCTGGTCACTTTGGTTTCTGGGAAGAGATCTCTTCCTGGCTGATAGATGGCCACTTTCTCATTGTGTTCTCACATGGTAGAGAGAGAAAGTGCAAGCTGTCTCATGTCTCTTCTTATAAGGGCACTAATCCCATCATGAGGAGCCTCATGACCTCATTTAACTTCAATTACCTCCAAAAAGCCCGTCTCCAAATACCATCATCTTGGGGTTTAGGGCTTTGACATACTAATTTGGGTGAAAATTCAGTCCTTAACTGGGAGATACAGTTTTGGCCATTTTTCTGCTTTTCTTTACTGCAGATGCTGACATACATATCAACCACTTAAGTAAAAATGAGTAGGCAGGGCTTCCCTGGTGGCGCAGTGCTTGAGAGTCCGCCTGCCGATGCAGGAGACGCGGGTTCGTGCCCCGTTTCGGGAGGGTCCCACATGCCGCGGAGCGGCTGGGCCCGTGAGCCATGGCCGCTGGGCCTGCGCGTCCGGAGCCTGTGCTCCGCAAATGGGAGAGGCCGCAACAGTGAGAGGCCCGCATAACGCAAGAAAAAAAAAAAAAAAAAAATGAGTAGGCAGGTACATGAGTATGAAACTTAGGGAGACTATGAGGCTGGAAATATAAATAAGGAAGGCATCAGCATTTAGATTTTAAACCACAAAAGGGATGAAACATCTAGGGAGTTGAAAGCAAAGGAAAAATATTAAGAACTAAGGCTCCTTTTGGAGGTGAAAGAGTTGTAGGATTCAGCAAAGGAGACTAAAAGGAGAGGTCTCGCTGAGGTAACAGGAATGCTAGCAATGCATGGTGTCTCAGAAACCAAAGAAAGAAGAATGTGTTTCAAGAGGGACAGCTTAACTGTGTCAAATTCTGTTGATAAGTCCAGTAAGATGAGAACTAAGAACTGACCATTGAATTTAGCTAGAAGGAGAATGCTGGGGATCCTGATAAGAATGTTTGCTGAGAAGCAGCGGAGTAAAAAAGGCTGAATGGAGTGGGTTGAGGAGAAAAGGACGTGAAAGATGGATATGGAGAGTATAGACACAGAAGCCTTTTGAAGATTTTACTGCAAGGGAAAGCGAAGGAATGGGACAATATTTAGAGGTGATGTGAGGCCTAAAGAGAAGTACTCTTTTTTTAGCGGGAGCTATTACAGTCTGTATTTATGTTGATCCGGAATAATCCAGTAGAAAAGCAGAAATGTAGGTACAAGAGAAAGGATAATTGTTAGGAGTGAAGATAATTGTTAGGAGTGAAGTCCTAGAATGGTCCAGAGGGAATGTGATCCTTGTACAAATGGAGGGGTCAGCCTTACATAGGAACATGGTCCCCCAGTGTAAAGGAAGAAAAGGCGGGGCATATGGAGGCAGATTTGATAGTGGGAAGATGAAGTAATTCTCTTATTTCTCAATTTTGAATTGAAATAACTGGAAAGATCACTAGCTGAGAGTGAGGAGGAGAGACAAGTGTTAGAAGTTGGAGGAAAAAGGAAAGAGTGTGGGTGGGAAACTTA
>NW_006789313.1:2241597-2242875 GCF_000442215.2 Lipotes vexillifer
TAGTTTAGAAAATAGAAGAATAAATTGACCAGGTAAATGTAATAGGACTATTGAAGGCCCATTTAAAACCAGTGAATGTAAATCTAAGATGAGACCAATGAGAATTTCTCTATTTAAAATAAGGTTACCTGTGTGTTTTCCTAACCACCTTTGCTGTTTGGTGCAGGCAGGAGTAGGTAGAATGTTGGGTTTTAAGAGAATCAAGGTTTTGCCAGGTGGGTAAGATAGAAGAGAGGATGGATTTTTTAAAAATCATTTCTAGTTGTCTTTTGCTAAAACCAATTTCCCTAACTAAAACCCACAGCATATGCTGGTATGTAGGCATTCAATTTTTTCTTAGTCATGCCATTACTAAAAAACTGAAAAACAGCTTTCCCAACATAAGCACTGTAATTTTTTCTCTCTCTCACTTATTTAATTCAAGTTGAGGACTCTATTTTTTAAATTCTTTTTACCAGTTTTTCTTACATAATACATAACAGCGTAAGCTGTAGAGAAATAATTATGGATGTTATTAACATTGGTACTTTTGAGTTTCAAAACAACTTGTTATAAGAATGTTCAGAAAAATATGCTATTCATACAAGGAGGTTTATTTAAAATTATTCAGATTACACTAAGTGAATGCATGTAACTCCATAATTCCATGAAAACCAGAGTGAATTTAGTTTCATTGAGCACCACGATGAAGGTAGCAATTCAAATCTGATCAAGCAACTTCGGGGGGTGGCAGGGGAGATGGCCATGTAGCCCAACAAATATATAAAAGCAGAGATCTTCGTTCATTTGAAATGTAGCCTTTCGGTCTCACCTCTTTTTTTTTTTTTTTTTTTCATTTCTGCCCTTCCATCCCCTCTAGAGAGGGGCCAGGATGCACACTGGGCACATAAAAAGAAAATGGACACTACAGAAATACAAAAGACAGGAAGTTGTCACAGTTGGAGCCCAGGCAATGGCAGCTATTTCCTCCCCTTCCTGCCTGGTTGAAATATGGTGGTATTTTAGTATTATATAGGGATCCTAAGAAAGTGAAGGTTTTTTTAATAGGAAAAGCCAAAGAGATTATAAATCTAGAATGCTTGATAAAGAGTTTTTTGTTGGATAGATTTTGGGTCCTGTTAGTAAGTGCCTTTGACTTTTGATTGCTATATCTTCATGTCCAGGCCTAAAATTCAGAAAACCAGCTTTTGCTCTAGGCTCTTAGCTTAAGAAGGATAGTGAAGAAGAAAGCTTCAATTCCTTTCTTCGTTGTCCAACTAATTTATCAAAAGCAGGAAT
>NW_006789313.1:2243389-2291629 GCF_000442215.2 Lipotes vexillifer
AGGAATGACAGTTACAATTCAGGTGGATACCTTATTCAGAATTAAAAACTGGGCATCCAATAGAAGCGGCCATTCTGTATGTCTCTCATTATTAACTTGATTATGCCTGCATAGGAGCATAAGACCAAGAATGAACCTCAACACCAGGCATAGTGGAGAGGATTGAAAGAAGAGCCAGGAAATAAGGGAAAGGAGTATTTAAACAGTCTCTAAGAACTTCTGTTTTAATAGTCTCAGGTAAACTCGTCTGCTTAGTTATTATCAGTGATTCTTAACTTCTGGGGGGTAGGGGTGGTGGTGGATTCCTTTGAGAATCTAATAAAGGCTATAGTCCAAACACATATGCAACCCCAAAATTGTATACATATACATAAAGTTTAGAAAACAATGTCCAAAGTTCATGAACCCAAGAGTAGGGATACCTGCATTATACGATCTTAAAAATACAAGCAGCAAATAAGTTATTTATGATGTGATGTTCTGAATATGATGTGTGGGTGTAATGATATCTTGGGTGCATGTTTTTTTGTGAATCACTTTTATTTTCTTCCTTAATTTGAAAGATATGCTGAAACAGAAAAGTTAGCACAACCACTAACTGAAAAGTTTATAGAATGTAAAAGAAATACCATCAGAAACATTTCCAGATATTCTTAAGGCCTAACAATCTGTATTTACCCTTCTCAGCCTCAGTCCCACTTCATGCTATAGAAACTGCTTTTCTGAAATAGATTGGATCTTGATTACCAGAATTATTACACAATCGACAAACTCAAAATTATAGCAGTGTTGTCAAATGCTTCAGAAGGTAATGTTTTTTAAATTTCCAAAATATAGTTAAAAGAAGCATTTTCTGCAGTGGGATGTACCTATTCAGGTTCTGTAAACTGGCTATAATTTCTAAGCTGTGATGCTCAGAAAGTTCTCCGTGATGGACATCTCCCTCATAAACGTTTAGGTTAACACCTACTTTCAACATAGAGCACCTGCAAACTGTATTGCTCTATTCGTGGCCCAGTGGGGCTTTCCTGTGCATCAGACTTCAAATAGCAATAGGATTGCTGGGGTAAAGGGAGAAGTGAATAATCAGAGGATCGCAGGTAATCCATGTCTCCAAATCAAAACAAAAGTAAAAACAGCTTTTCTCAAATAGCTTGAGTGAATTTGCATTCCCTGGTCTTTATGGCCACCTTTTGGTCCCTATTCCCTCCTGTACCCCTTCCTCCAGAGCCTCACACACATGCATGTAGAAAGTTCAGTAATGCCGTTTTAACCTTAAACTAAAAAGAAGGTATTATTACAATGCTTTTCTCACATATCATTGCTACTTCAAATAAGAGGATTTAAATGTTAACGTTCCAGATGTTTAAAAAAGGAAATTTAGTTTATGAATTCCAAATCAATTTGGGTTTTTAATTGTCAAAAAATCTTGATATAGGCCATGTATTTCATATTTAATATGAGAAAAAAACGTAATGATTTCCTTAAATCTGGGCTGGGTTTCTGTAAGAGAGAATCCAAGAGTCATTAAGTATTCAGGATTCCCTTAACTTCTCAAATGTGAATCTCAATAGAGATGAAAGAAGATAAAGACATTTAAGTGTTATCTGTGGAGGGGACCTTGGTCAGACACCAAGTTTGCTCCAGATCTTTAGAAAAGATAGGTGATTCTGTAATATAATAATTTTCAAGATAAGTTTTATTTAAAATACTTCAAACTATGCCCAGAAAATATAAACATTTAAAAATTGGTACACGTTTATTTTCAGTGAAACAAATATATGATTCAAAGTAATAATAGTAGCATCTCATAAAATAGTGCCCTAATCATGGAAGAACACATGATTCAAACAAGATTAAACTTCATCTGTGGTTACCTTTTTCATAAATGTGACCCAGTCTCCCTCAAGCTGAGTGTCACTTTTACATGCACATTCAAACATGATAAATGTCATCTTGGCATGTGTTTCACATAAGGATGGCCAAGCCCTTGGCTAACACAATGCAGGCCTGGAGATGTGTAGTCTCCCTTTGCCCTTTACCCTGGGGATTCATGGACCAAGACAGGGAAATGTGGTAGAAAGAGCAGTGGACCCGGAGTTGAAAGACCCCATCCCATCTCAACACTTTCTAACCATGGGAAAGCAGATGAAACCCTTAATTTCTCAGTTTCAATATGCTTCTCTATAAAATGGAGGGCAGTTACGCCTGCCTGCCTCCTAGAGTTGTTATGAGAATCAAATGAGATAACGTAAGCGAGCATACTTCAGAAACCACACTACACACAACAAGGTAAAGGAAAATCTGGATTCAAACTTTTATAGTTCTCTGGCTCTTATTTGAGTTATGAGGAGTTTCATAAGTCCAGTCTTTTTTATGGTTAGCTCTAACACTTTATAATGATGCAAAAAAGGGTTGAGAATGTGTGCTACAATCATGCAGGAGAAGAGCTCTTACTTCTTTTCCATCTCAATTAACCTCTGCTGAAGGTCACGGACAGACCAGAGCTAAAGGTCCATTTTCCTCTTTGATCTTGTCATGCCTTCAAATGTAAAGGGAATAAGTAGCTGTTGTAGAATATTCCGTTTTCTGAAATACTCTGAGGAGAAAGGAACATTTTCCTCACGTGGCTCCTTTATGCACATTTTACTTCAATGAATAGATTTTTTTTTTCTGCTATCTTCTTTGCCTCTTTGTCTCAGTCAAACTTGTGAGTGCCTCATTATAGTTATCAATAATATTGTGATATTTCTGAGTGATATCTTACAGCAGTGGAGGGCCACTGTGTCTCCAGGGCCTCATAGGTTTGATAATGTTAAGGCTACTGTAAGAAAAAGGAACTTACCACTATAATAATCCTAATTTCATAACAGTTCAGGCAATTCGTCTTACTGGTATTCCTTTAAGTCATAATCAAAATGTAAAAGCGCAGCACTTTTTTAAAGGTATACGTTATTCCACAGCGCGTTGACGTTTGTCACAGAGAGATAACTTTTCTATTTATATGCAACAGATACTGTTTGAACGCCTACTATGTGCTTGACAGTGTGCTGAGAACAATGAAATAAGAGTAATGGTAACAATATTAAGCATTACTTGAGACCCTGCTATGTGCCAGATATAGGGCTACAAGCTTTATATGAATGATCTCATTTAAGCCTCACAAGTTAAGTATTCTTGGCCCCATGTACCAGTTGAAGAAATGAGACTTAACAGTTAAGAAACTTGTGCAAGCTCACCATTCAACAGACATTGACTGATTGTGCAAGTCAGATATCATCTGCGCCTTCCTTCCTCTGGAGATATAGGTGAGACTGTCTTGAACCACTCAGTTATGCAGCTTTTGAATCCCAGTGTCTTCCCAAACTTCCTGCTAATTCCCCTGTCTCCCTTTGTCTCTTGGGTTCTAGCTATGCCTCACCCCCATTAGGAAACTCCATCCTTTGCAGATTTTCACAACAAATCCCCTGCCAAGTATTCGTGTCATTTGCTGACTTTTGGTAGGTTTTGAGGACCCTTCTGAAGGGCTCACGTTACTCATAATCTTCCATTCATTCATTCATTCATTCATTCATTCTCTCTCTTCCATCTTTTCTTCCAGGACTGCCCAAATTCTTTCTTTCTTTCTTTCAGAGAGCTCTTTCAGTCTCCACAATTCCTGGGTCAAACTTACATTCTAAACCCACTATGATGCTCTGCAGAGCCAGAGGTCTTCCATTTCACAAGCTCTATGCTTCTTCAGAAAGATGTAATTACACAAACAATGTGGATTCCTGACATAAATTCCTATTGGGTATTAACCATGAGAAATAGTTACATACAAATACCTGTTATACATTTATTTTTTTAGTTCAACAGCATTACCAAATCAGACAGGGCCTAATTCTACTGATTCTCAGATAATAAACTTTTTAAATTTAAAAATTGGGAGGAAGGGGAAGAATAATATATTGAAAGCCCATGTACCCTCTACCCTTTCCTCTTTTTAAATGTATGTCCTTCCGGTCCATTATGGCAGTAGTTAGCACATTATTTTCCTGTAAAGGGACAAATAGTAAATGTTTTTTTACTTTCAGGCCACAGTCTCAGTTGCAACGACTTACCCTTCTTTCCTACAAAGGCAGCAGCCATAGACAACACATTAACAGATGGACAGGCTTGTGTGTGGATAAAACTTTACTCATGAAGACTGAAATTTGAATGTCACATAATCTTCACATGTCATTAAATATTCTTCTTTTGGTTTTCTCCAACCATGTGAAACATCAATTTTTTTAATATAAAATTTTATATTTAGATGTAAAATTTAAATAAAAAGCCATTTTAGCTTCATACCAAAAAATGACCATGAGGACTGTAGTTTGCCAACCCCTATATCATATCTTTTATAGTTGTGAAAAGAGCATACTAACCATTGTTACATTTTTTTCTGCCCTGCCCTAGCTAAGTCTCAGAAGAGTTAATATACATTCTAGAAAAAAATGATACTCTTCCCACTAAGTACAATAAGCCCATCATTTCTTACCCCTTCCTCTCATCTCAAAAATGCAATGTAATAATTTTTCTCAAGAAATAGATTTTGGAGTAATGAGTTAAGATGGATGTACTCTTCTTTGGGCTAGTATTTCCTAAAGTGTATATCATAGAACTCAAACTCCCCTAGATTTTAATGTGTTAGAAAAAAAAGAGTGGACAGGGAGGTGCTATGGTATTTACCATTTAAGTTAAGTAAATGCTCACAGGAGTAAAGCTAAACATGTTTTCTTTTTACAGACCCTTAAGTTTTTCAGAGCTTTTAATATTAATATTAATTGTAACTAATGTCAATTATTGTCTAATGTCATCCTCATCAAGAAGATGCTATATTCAGTGATTCCTGTCTACTAGTCATAGAACTCTTCTTTCTTGAAGCATTTCAAGGAACTAATAGTCTCACATTTAGAGGTCTGCTACTCAAAATGTAGTCCCTGGACCAGCAGCACCAGGTGTACATGGGAACTTGTTAAAAATACTCTCAGGCCACACCCCAGATCAGAATCTTCTGAATCAGAATCTTCATTTTAATATAACACACTGGTGTTTTGAATGTACATTAAATTTTTTAAACAATGCTATAGACCACAATTTTGTAAACAATACTTTAAGCTAAAATAATAGCATAGATCCAGAAGCTAAAATAAATTACGACAAGAATTACTAGAAATTTCGGCTACTATGAACATAAAATCCACTTCCATGGGTTAAAGTTCAGTACCTTGGACTTGTTACTTACATTTTTTACTTCTTCCTTTCTCATCATATTCTGATGTTTGCTTTTATTTCTCTTTTGTTTTTGTGGGGTTGGGAGAGCAGGAGAGAGACAAGGCAATTGAAAAATACAACTTAACAAAAGATACAATAATTGACTCCACGTTCTGAATGTCTTCAAAGCCTTAAACAAAAATCATCATCGTGGAGCTAGAAATGTAAAATAGAAATAGCCTCTATTTTTGTTTCTGATTCTTAATAGAAACACTAATCATCATCCTCTTTCAGTATATCCACAGTTCTCTCAAGGAGCATCTGAATCTTTCTTATTTCTATTACTTTGAGTGAATACAATGATTTTCCAGGTAAAAGTCCTAACACATGTTCTTCACCACAAGCCTGCGTATGTAGGTAGGAGTAACAGCTAAATCTGACTGATGTTTACTGCAAGTAGATTTCTAATGGCCTTGTATAAAATTTACAGCACAAACTCTGCCTTCCAGACATATATCTGTTTAAAACCCCCGTGATCCATGGGCAAATAGTTTTCTTATATTTAAGTGCTTGTTATGAATAACAGCTGTGAAGTTGTTCTGTACTTCACTATTGGCAGATACTGTTTGGAAATCAAATGAGGCTCTTAAATGGGTTCATATAAATTTTCATTGTGTACCACTAGTTCAGATAGCTAAGGAACTTCTCTGTTGCTATTCTCAAGCCCCCCTTTTGTTGTTACTGTTATTAAATTGTACCATATGATAAGAAATGTGTTCCTGATTTTATTCTCCACTTACAGCTCTGGATCTGTTACTGTCTCTCCCTCTCTCTCCCTCTCTCTCTCTCTCTCTCTCCCTCTCTCTCTCTCTCTCTCTCTCTCTCTCTCTCTCTCTCTCTCTCTCTCTCTCTCACACCTCAGAAAGAGTAATCTGATTTTAAAAGGTGGAAATGAGGCACAATTGAGCATAACATTCACATTGTCTCTATTTGCAAAAATCTTTCCAGTTTCCAATTTGTTTGTCCCTTTTGTAAAATGATTCAGCATATAAGATTAAAAAGTCAGAAGACTCCCAGAGGACCGGATCCACATTGTCCTCAGAGAAAGCCATTGAGAGTATTCTGCATTAAAGAGATACATGGGCCAGAACAAGCATCTGGATCACATATGTAGCTAACATGGATGGATATATGTAATAAAAATATTTCTGCACTCACTGTGCGGTAGTGGCACCGAAAAACCCCTAACTCCAGCAATAATTCTTCAATACAACTCTAATGCAATGATAGCCTGTGAACAGTTGGCCCTAGCTGTGCTCTCCTGCAGGATACTAAAGTGAGGCTGGTTCTTGCGTACATTCCCTGATGTTTAAGGCTTTCAGTTGTTATAAAACTCATGTGCTCAAATGTATCAGCCTAAGAGTCCAGTAAAACTGAAACCTTTGGATCATATTTGATGTTTCCAAAATAGTCAATAACTAGTTATTCAAGTATTAGGTAACAAACTTGAATTAGACCGCAAGTTCTTAAAGGGCTAACATGTGACCCATGTTGACTTTTTAATTCAATTTATTTAAACTAAACCAAAAACAGTTCACCCATTTCTCCCACCCTCCATCCCCCACCTCTGGCAACCGCCAATCTGTTCTCTGTATCTATGACCTTGATCTATATAAATACATATTTTAGATTCCAGGTGTAAGGGAAATCATACAGCATTTGTCTTTCTCTTAGCATAATGCCCTAAAGGTCCATACATGTTGTCACAAATGCAAGATTTTATTCTTTTTATGGCTGAGTAATATTCCATTGTGTGTATATACCACAATTTCTTTATTCACTTATCCATCTTTGGACACTGAAGTTCCTTCCATATATTGGCTATTGTAAATTATGCTGCAGTGAACATAGGAGTGCATATATCTTTTCAAGTTAGTGCTTTTGTTTTCTTCAAATAAATACTGAGACATGGAAATACTGGATCATATGGTAGTTTTATTCTTTATTTTTTGAGTAACCTCCATACTGTTTTGGATAGAACCTGTTCCAATTTACATTCCCACCAACACTGCACAAGTGTTTGCCTTTCTCCATATCCTCACCAATGCTCGTAATGGCTAAAATTTTTTTTTTTTTTTTTTTTGTGGTACGCGGGCCTCTCACCGTTGCGGAGCACAGGCTCCGGATGCGCAGGCTCAGTGGCCATGGCTCACGGGCCCAGCCGCTCCGTGGCATGTGGGATCTTCCGGACCGGGGCACGAACCTTTCTCCCCTGCATCGGCAGGTGGACTCTCAACCACTGCACCACAAGGGAAGCCCTGTAATGGCTAGTATTTTTGATAATAGCCGTTCTAACGGGTGTGAGATGATATCTCATTGTGGTTTTGATTTGCATTTCCCTGATGATTAATGATGTAGAGCATTCCTTTCATGTACCTCTTGCCCATCTGTATATCTTCTTTGGAAAAATGTCTATACAGATCTTCTGCCCATTTTTTAATTGGATTGTTTGTTTTTTTGCTTTTGAGTTGTATGAATTCTTTGCATATTTTGGATATTAGCCCCTTATAAGCTATATGGTTTGAAAATATTTTCTCCAATTCAGTAGGTTGCCTTTTCATTTTATTGATGGTTTCCTTTGCTGTGTAGAAGCTTTTTAGTTTGATGTAGTCCCACTCATCTAATTTGATATTGTTGCTTTTGGTGTCAGATTAAAAAGATCATTGCAAAACCTATGTCGAGGAGTTTACTACCTATGTTTTCTTCTAAGAGTTTTGTGGCTTCAGGTCTTAATCCATTTGAAGTTAATTTTTGTGTATGGTGTAAGACAGTGGTACAGTTTGATTTTTGCATGTGGCTGTCCAATTTTCCCAGCATCATTTATTGAAGAGACTGTCCTTGCCCTTGTATATTCTTGCCTTCTTTGTCATAAATTGACCATTTTTGTGTGGGTTTATTTCTGGGCTCTCTATTCTGTTCCATTGATCTATGTGTCTGTTTTTATGCCAACACCACACTGTTTTCATTACTGTAGCTTTGAAATATAGTGTGAAATCAGGGCATGTGATGCTTTCACCTTTGTTCTTCTTTCTCAAGATTGCTTTGGTTATTTGGGGTATTTTATGGTTCCATACAAATTTTAGGATTTTGTTCTATTTATGTGAAAAATACCATAGGAATTTTGATAGGGATTGCATTGACTCTAGATTGTTTGCGGTAGTATGGCCATTTTAACAACATGGATTATTCCAATCCATGAGCAGTGAATATCTTTCCATTTATTTGTGTCTTCTTCAATAACTTTCATTAACCTTGTAGTTTTCAATATACAGGTATCTTACCTTCTTGGTTAAATTTATCCCTAGGTATTTTATTCTTTTTGTTACAATTGTAAATGGGATTTTTCCTGAATTTCTCTTTCTCATAGTTCATTATTAGTGCATAGAAACACAACAGATTTTTGTGTATTGATTTTTTGTATCCTGCACCTTTAGTGAATTCATTTATTCTAACAGTTTTTTGATGGAGTCTTTAGGGTTTTCTATGTATAATATCATGTCATATGTAAGTAGTGACAGTTTTTTTTTTGTTTTTCTCTTTCCAATTTGGATACCTTTTATTACTTTTCTTGCCTGGTTGCTCTAGCTAGGACTTCCAGTACTATGTTGAAGAAGAGTGGTGAGAATATTCACCCCTTTCTTTTTCCTGATCTTAGTGGAAAAGCTTTCAGCTTTTCACCATTGAGTATGATGTTAACTGTGGCCTTGTCATATATGACCTTTATTATGTTGAAGTACATTCCCTCTATACTTTCTTTGTTGGGATTTTAAATCATAAATGGATGTTGAATTTTGTCAAGTGCTTTTACATTTATACATCTGTTGAGGTGATTGTATAATTATCTTGCATTTTGTCAATGTGGTGTATCACATTGACTGATTTGTGTATGATGAACCATTCTTGCATTTCTGGAGTAAATCCCACTTGATCGTGGTTTACGATCCTTTTTTAATGCTTATTATTGAATTCAGTTTGCTTAATACTTTGCTGAGGTTTTTTGTATCTATGTTCATAAGGGATATTGGCTTGTAATTTTCTTTCCTTGTGGCATCTTTGTCTGGTTTTGGTAATCAGGGTAATTTTGGCTTTGTAAAAAAAAAGTGTGGAAGACTTCTCTCATTTTCTGTTTTTTGTAAGAGTTTGGTATTAATTCTTTCTTGAATGTTTGGTAGAATTCACCAATGAAGCCATCTGCTTCTAGACTTTTGTTTGTGAGAGATTTTTGATTACTAATTCAGTTTCCTTGCTGACAATTGGTCTGTTCAGATTTTCTGTTGCATCACGATTCAGTCTTGGTAAGTTGCATGTTTCTAGCAACGTATCCATTTCTTCTAGGTTGTCCAATTTGTTAGCATATAGATGTTCATAGTAGTCTCTTATGACCCTTTGTATTTCAGTAGTATCAGTTGTAATGTCTCCTCTCTCATTTCTGATTTCATTTATGTGAGTCCTCTCTCTTTTCTTGGTGATTCTAGCTACAGGTTGTAAATTTATCTTTTCAAAGAACCAGCTCTTAGTTTCATTGATCTTTTCTATTGTCTTTTTAGTCTCTATTTCACTTATTTCTGCTCTAATCTTTGTTGTTTCACTTCCTTCTAACTTTGGGCTTTGATTTTCTTCTTTTTCTAGTTCCTTGAGGTGTAAAGTTAGGTTGTTTATTTGAGACTTTTCTTGTTTCTTGAGGTAGGCACATATCGCTATGAACTTCCCTCTTAAGAATTACTTTTGCAGCATCCTATGTATTTTGATATGTTGCATTTCCATTTTTATTTGTCTCACGTTTTTTCATTTCTCTTTTGATTTCATCTTTGACACATTGGTATTCAGACACGTGTTATTTAATCTCCACATATTTGTAAATTTTCCAGTTTTCTTCATGTAATTAATTTCTATTTTCATACTACTGTGGTCAGAAAAGGTGCTTAATATTTCAGTGCTCTTAAATTTATGAAGATTTGTTTTGTGGCCTAACATATGATCTACCTTAGAAAATGTTTCATGTGCACTTCAGAAGAAAGTGTATTCTGTTGCTTTTGGATGGAATGTTCAGTAAATATCTGTTAACTCCATCTGGTCTAATGTGTAGCTTCAGGCCCATGTTCCCTTATTGATTTTCTTTCTGAAGATCTATCCATTGATGTAAGTGGGTTATTAGCGTCCCCTCCTATTATTGTATTGCTATTTCTCCCTTTAGGCCTGTTAAAATTTTCTCTATATATTTAGATGCACCTATGTTGGGTACATAAATATTTACAAATAAAACTTCTTGCTAATTGACCCCTTTATCATTATGTAATGCCCTTATTTGTCTTTTATTACAGTCCTTGTTTTAAAGTCTATTTTGTCTGATATAGGTATCAGCTTTTTTTGGTTTCCATTTGCATGGAATATCTTTTTCCATCTCTTCACTTTCCGTCTGTGCATGTCCTTACATCTAAAGTGAGTCTGTATATGTATGCTGTAGGCAGCATAAAGATGGGTCTTGTTTTTAATCCATTCAGCCAATCTGCCTTTTGACTGAAGAATTTAGTCCATTTACATTTAAAGTAATTATTGATAGATATGTGCTTATTGCCATATTATTAATTGTTTTCTGGCTCTTTTAATAGTTCCTCTCTGTTTCTTCTTCACTTGCTCTTTGTGGTTTGACTTTCTCTAGTGGTATACTTATATTACTTTCCGTTTATTTTTCATGTGTCTGCTATAGGTTTTTGCTTTGTGGTTACCATGAGGCTTACATATAACAACATTTATTTATAAAAGCCTATTTTTTTTTAACATCTTTATTGCAGTATAATTGCTTTACAATGGTGTGTTAGTTTCTGCTTTATAACAAAGTGAATCAGTTATACATATACACATGTTCCCATATCTCTTCCCTCTTGCATCTCCCTCCCTCCCACCCTCCCTATCCCACCCCTCCAGGCGGTCACAAAGCACTGAGGTCATCTCCCTGTGCTATGCGGCTGCTTCCCACTAGCTATCTACCTTACGTTTGGTAGTGTATATATGTCCATGCCTCTCTCTTGCTTTGTCACAACTTACCCTTCCCCCTCCCCATATCCTCAAGTCCATTCTCTAGTAGGTCTGTGTCTTTATTCCTGTCTTACCCCTAGGTTCTTCATGACATTTTTTTTTCTTAAATTCCATATATATGTGTTAGCATACGGTATTTGTCTTTCTCTTTCTGACTTACTTCACTCTGTATGACAGACTCTAGGTCTATCCACCTCATTACAAATAGCTCAATTTCGTTTCTTTTTATGGCTGAGTAATATTCCATTGTATATATGTGCCACATCTTCTTTATCCATTCATCCGACGATGGGCACTCAGGTTGTTTCCATCTCCAGACTATTGTAAATAGAGCTGCAATGAACATTTTGGTACATGACTCTTTTTGAATTTTGGTTTTCTCAGGGTATATGCCCAGTAGTGGGATTGCTGGGTCATATCGTAGTTCTATTTGTAGTTTTTTAAGGAACCTCCATACTGTTCTCCGTAGTGGCTGTACCAATTCACATTCCCACCAGCAGTGCAAGAGGGTTCCCTTTTCTCCACACCCTCTCCAGCATTTATTGTTTCTAGATATTTTGATGATGGCCATTCTGACTGGTGTGAGATGATATCTCATTGTAGTTTTGATTTGCATTTCTCTAATTATTAAAGATGTTGAGCATTCTTACATGTGTTTGTTGGCAGTCTGTATATCTTCTTTGGAGAAATGTCTATTTAGGTCTTCTGCCCATTTTTGGATTCGACTGTTTGTTTTTTTGTTATTGAGCTGCATGAGCTGCTTATAAATTTTGGAGATTAATCCTTTGTCAGTTGCTTCATTTGCGAATATTTTCTCCCATTCTGAGGGTTGTCTTTTGATCTTGTTTATGGTTTCCTTTGCTGTATAACAGCCTACTTTAAATTGATGACAACTGAAGTTTGATCCCATTGTAAAGCTCAACATCATTACTATCCCCCACAACATTTATGTTTTTGATGTCACATTTTACATCTTTTTATATTGTGTATCCCTTAACTAATTGTCATTATAGTTATTTTTTTACTACTTTTGTCTCTTAAACTTTATAATAGCTTTATAAGTGATTAATCCACTACCTTTACTATATATTTACCTTTCCAGTGAGATTTGTTATTGTGTTCTTGTTACTAATTAGTGCTCTTGCTTTTCAGCTTAAAGAAGTCCCTTTATAACACTTCTTGTAATGCTAGTTTATCAGGGATGAATTCAGTTTGCTGTTGCTTGTCTAGAAAACTTTGTCTCTCTTTTACTTTGAATGATAACTTAGCCAGGTAGGATATTCTTGGTTGGAAGATGTTTTTTCTTTAAGCATTTTGAACATATCATGCTACTGCCTTCTGGTCTGCAAAGTTTCCTCTGAACAATCTGCTGATAGACTTCTGTGGGTGTTCCGTTGTGTGTATAAGTTGTTTTTCTCTTGCTGCTTTTAAGATTCTCACCTAATCTTTAAATTTTGACATTTTAATTATAATGTATCATGGCATGGGTCTCTTTAGATTCCTCTTATTTGCACTCTCTGGACTTCCTGGATCTGTATATCAGTTTCCTTCCCCAGGTTAGGGAAGTTTTCAGCCATTATTTCTTCAAATAAGATTTATGCCCCTTTCTTTCTGTCTTCTCTTTCTGGGAGCCCTATTATGCAAATGTAAAACCATTTGATGTTATCCCATAAGTCCCTCAAGCTATCTTCATTTGTTTTTTCATTTTTTTCTTTTTACTGCTCTGATTGGGTGAGTTTCACTGCCTTGTCTTCAAGTTGACTGATCGTTCCTCTGCTTCATCTCGTCTGCTGTTGAGCACACATAGTATATTTTTTAGTTCAGTGTTTGTATTCTTCAGCTCTGTGACTTCTATTTGATACTTTCTTATATTTTCCATCTCTTTGTTGAAGTTCTCAGTGTGTCCATCCATTCTTGTCCCCAGTTCATTGAGCATCTTTATGACCATTTCTTTAAATTCTTCATCAGGTAAATTATCTTCATTAAGTTTTTTTCTTAGGTTGTTCTTTTATTTGGAACATATTCCTCTGTTGCTTCATTTCACTTGACCCTCTGTGTTGATTTCTATATAGTAGATGAAACAACCACCTCTACCAGTCTTAAAGGATTGGCCTTGTGTAGGAGTTGAAGCTTGACATTGAGTCCTGCTTCAGGTCTTTGTTGTCTCTCAAACCTTTGTCTTTGTCCAAGCAGCCTACTGCATGTTCAATAACTCCCAGAAGTTGAGGATGTGCCAGTATCTGTAGGTGCCCCAAATGGGAGGATCTCAGCACCTAGATTCAGGCTGACTAAAAGCCAGACCCTTAGACATCAGATTTTATTTATTTATTTATTTTAATATCTTTATTGGAGTATAATTACTCTACAATGTTTTGTTATTTTCTGCTGTACAACAAAGTGAATCAGCTATATATATATATACATATATCACCATATCCCCTCCCTCTTGACCCTCCCTCCCACTCTCTGTATCCCACCCCTCTAGGTCAGCAGAAAGCATCGAGCTGATCTCCCTGTACTATGCAACAGCTTCCCACTAGCCATCCATTTTACATTTCGTAGTATATATATGTCAATGTTACTCTCTCACTTTATCCCAGCTTCACCTTCACCCTCCCCTGTGACCTCAAGTCCGTTCTCTACATCTGCCTCTTTATTCCTGCCCTGCCACTAGGTTCATCAGTACTGCTTTTTTAGATTCCATACATGTGCGTTAGTATATGGTATTTGTTTTTCTCTTTCTGACTTACTTCACTCTGTATGACAGACTCTAGGTCCAACCACCTCACTACAAATAACTCAAGTTAGTTTCTTTTTATGGCTGAGTAATATTCCACTGTATATATGTGCCACATCTTCTTTATTCATTCATCTGTCAATGGACACTTAGGTTGCTTCCATGTCCTGGCTATTGTAAATAGTGCTGCAGTGAATACTGTGGTACATGTCTCTTTTGGAATTATGGTTTTCTCAGGGTATATGCCCAGTACTGGGAATTGCTGGGTCATATGGTAGTTCTATTTGTAGTTTTTTAAGAAACCTCCATACTGTTCTCCATAGTGGTTGTATCAATTTACATTCCCACAGTCAGTGAAGGAGGGTTCCCTTTTCTCCAAACCTCTCCAGCATTTATTGTTTCTAGAGTTTCTTGATGATGGCATTCTGACAGGTGTGAGGTGATACCTCATTGTGGTTTTGATTTGTGTTTCTCTGATGATTAGTGATGTTGAGCATCCTTTCATTTGTTTGTTGGCAATCTGTATGTCTACTTGGAGAAATGTCTATTTAGGTCTTCCACCCATTTTTGGATTGGGTTGTTTGTGTTTTTTTATATTGAGCCACATGAGCTGCTTGTAAATTTTGGAGATTAATCCTTTGTCAGTTGCTTTGTTCACAAATGTTTTCTCCCATTCTGAGGGTTGTCTTTTCGTCTTGTTTATGATTTCCTTTTTTGTGCAAAAGCTTTCAAGTTTCATTAGGTCCCATTTGTTTATTTTTGTTTTTATTTCCATTACTCTCGGAGGTGGGTCAAAAAGGATCTTGCTGTGATTTATGTCATAGAGTGTTCTGCCTATGTTTTCCTCTAGGAGTTTTATAGTATCTGGCCTTACATTTAGGTCTTTAATCCATTTTGAGTTTATATTTGTGTATGGTGTTAGGGAGTGTTCTAATCTCATACTTATACATGTAGCTGTCCAGTTTTCCTAGCACCACTTGCTGAAGAGGCTGTCTTTTCTCCATCATATGTTCTTGCCTCCTTTGTCAAAGGTAAGTTGACCATATATGCATGGGTTTATCTCTGGGCTTTCTATCCTGTTCCATTGATCTATATTTCTGTTTTTGTGCCAGTACCATACTGTCTTGAATACTGTACCTTTGTAGTATAGTCTGAAGTCAGGGAGCCTGATTTTCCAGCTTCATTTTTCTTACTCAAGATTGCTTTGGCTATTCGGGGTCTTTTGTGTTTCCATACAAATTGTGAAATTTTTTGTTGTAGTTTTGTGAAACATGCCATTGGTAGTTTGATAGGGATTGCATTGAATCTGTAGATTGCTTTGGGTAGTATACTCATTTTCACAATGTTGATTCTTCCAATCCAGAAACATGGTATATCTTTCCATCTGTTTGTATTGTCTTTGATTTATTTCATCAGTGTCTTATAGTTTTTTGCATACAGGTCTTTTGCCTCCTTAGGTATGTTTATTCCTAGGTATTTTATTCTTTTGTTGCAATGGTAAATGGGAGTGTTTCCTTAATTTCTCTTTCTGGTTTTCATTGTTAGTGTATAGGAATGCAAGAGTTTTCTGTGCATTAATTTTGTATCCTGTTATTTTACCAGATTCATTGATTAGCTCTAGTAGTTTTCTGGTAGCATCTTTAGGATTTTCTATGTATAGTATCATGTCATCTGCAAACAGTGACAGTTTTACTTCTTCTTTTCCAATTTAGATTCCTTTTATTACTTTTTATGTTTGATTGCCTTGGCTAAAACTTCCAAAACAATGTTGAATAATACTGGTGAGAGTGGACACCCTTGTCTTGTTCCTGATCTTAGAGAAAATGGTTTCATTTTTTCACCATTAAGAATGATGTTGGCTGTGGGTGTCATATATGGCTTTTATCATGTTGAGGTAGGTTCCCTCTGTGCCCACTTTCTGGAGAGTTTTTATCATAAATCGGTGTTGAATTTTGTCAAAAGCTTTTTCTGCATCTTTTGAGATTATCACGTGTTTTTTATCCTTCAATTTGTTAATATGGTGTATCACACTGATTCATTTGTGTATATTGAAGAATCCTTGCATCCCTGGGATAAAACCCACTTGATCATGGTGTATGATCCTTTTAATGTGCTGTTGGATTCTGTTTGCTAGTATTTTGTTGAGGATTTTTGCATCTATGTTCATCAGTGATATTGGCCTGTAATTTTCTTTATTTTGTGACATCTTTGTCTGGCTTTGGTATCAGGGTGATGGTAGAATGAGTTTGGGAGTGCTCCTCCCTCGGCTCTATTTTGGAAGAGTTTGAGAAGGATAAGTGTTAGCTCTTCTCTAAATGTTTGATAGAATTCACCTGTGAAGCCATCTGGTCCTGGGCTTTTGCTTGTTGGACGATTTTTAATCACAGTTTCAATTTCAGTGCTTGTGATTGGTCTATTCATATTTTCTATTTCTTCCTGGTTCAGTCTTGGAAGGTTGTACTTTTCTAAGAATTTGTCCATTTCTCCCAGGTTGTCCATTTTATTGGCATATAGTTTCTTGTAGTAATCTCTCATTATCCTTTAGATTTCTGCAGTGTCAGTTGTTACTTCTCCTTTTTCATTTCTAATTCTGTTGATTTGAGTCTTCTCCCTTTTTTTCCCTGATGAATCTGGCTAATGGTTTATCAATTTTGTTTATCTTCTCAAAGAATCAGATTTTAGTTGTATTGATCTTTGTTATTGTTTCCTTCATTTCTTTTTCATTTGTTTCTGATGTGATCTTTATGATTTCTTTCCTTCTGCTCACTTTGGGGTTTTTATTTGTTTTTCTTTCTCTAATTGCTTTAGGTGTAAGGTTTGGTTGTTTATTTGAGCTTTTTCTTGTTTCTTGAGGTAGGATTGTATTACTGTAAACTTCCCTCTTAGAACTGCTTTTGCTGCATCCCATAGGTTTTGGGTCATCGTGTTTTCATTGTCATTTGTTTCTAGGTATTTTTTAATTTCCTCTTTGATTTCTTCAGTGATCTCTTAGTTGTTTAGTAGCCTATTGTTTAGCCTCCATGTGTTTGTATTTTTTACACTGTTTTTTTTCCTGTAATTGATATCGAGTCTCATAGTGTTGTGGTCGGAAAAGATACTTGATACAATTTCAATTTTCTTAAATTTACCGAGGCTTGATTTGTGACTCAAGATGTGATCTATCCTGGAGAATGTTCTGTGTGCACTTGAGAAGGAAGTGTATTTTGTTGTTTTGGATGGAATGTCCTATAAATATCAATTAAATCCACCTGGTCTAATGTGTCATTTAAAGCTTGTTTCCTCATTTATTTTCATTTTGGTTGATCTGTCCATTGGTGTAATGGCATGTTAAAGTCACCAACTATTATTGTGTTACTGTTGATTTACCCTTTTATGCCTATATCGTGTGCCTTATGTATTGAAGTGCTCCTATGTTGGGTGCATAGATATTTACAATTGTTATATCTTCTTCTTGGATTGATCCCTTGATCATTATGTAGTTTCCTTCCTTGTTTTTGTAGGTCTCTTCCTTCTCTTGTGTTTCCTGCCTAGAGAAGTTCCTTTAGCATTTATTGTAAATCTGGTTTGGTGGTGCTGAATTCTCTTAACTTATGCTTGTTTGTAAAGCTTTTGATTTCTCCATCGAATCTGAATGAGATCCTTGCTGGGTAGAGTAATCTTGGTTGTAGTTTTTCCCTTTCATCACTTTAAATATATCTTGCTACTCCCTTCTGGCCTTTAGATTTTCTGCTGAATCAGCTGTTAACCTTATGGGGATTCCCTTGTATGTTATTTGTTGCTTTTCCCTTGCTGCTTTTAATATTTTTTCTTTGTGTTAATTTTTTGTTAGTTTGATTAACATGTGTCTTGGCATGTTTCTCCTTGGATTTATCCTGTAAGGGACTCTCTGCACTTCCTGGACTTGATTGACTATTTCCTTTCCTGTGTTGGGGAAGTTTTCAACTATAATCTCTTCAAATATTTTCTCAGACCCTTTCTTTTTTCTTCTTCTTCTGGGATGCCTGTAATTCGAATGCTGGTGTGCTTATTGTTGTCCCAGAAGTCTCTTAGACTGTCCTCCATTCTTTTCCTTCTCTTTTCTTTATCCTGCTCTGTGACAGTTATTTCCACCATTCTACCTTCCAGGTCACTTATCCGTTCTTCTGCCTCAGTTATTCTGCTATTGATTCCTTCTAGAGTATTTCTAATTTCAGTTATTGTGTTGTTCATCACTGTTTGTTTGCTGTTTAGTTCTTCTAGGTCCTTGTTAAACGTTTCTTGTATTTTCTATATTTCCAGGATTTTGGATCATCTTTACTATCATTACTCAGAATTCTTTTTCAGGTAGTTTGCCTATTTCCTCTTCATTTATTTGGTCTTGTGGGCTTTTATCTTGCTACTTTGCCTGTAAAATATTTCTCTGTCTTCTCATTTTGTCTAATTTACCATATTGAGGTTTACTTTCCCCAGGCTGCAGCATCATAGTTCCTCTTGCTTCTGTTCTCTGCCCCCAGCAGTGAGATTGGGCCAGTGCCTTGCATAGGCTTCCTGATGGGAGGGACTGTTGCCTGCATTCTGGTGCATGGAGCTGAGTCTTTTCCCCCTGATGAGCAGGGCCATGTCAGGTGGTGTGTTTTGGCGTGTCTTTGAGCTTAGTATGACTTTAGGTAGTGTGTGTGCTGATGGGTTGGTTTGTGTTCCTGTCTTATTTGTTGTTTGGTGTGAGGCGCCCAGCTCTGGAAGCTGCTGGAGGTTGGGTGGAGCCAGGACTTGGATTCAGATAGAGGTCCCCATGAGACTTCTCAGCAATTAATCTTCCCTGGGGCCAGGAATTCTCTAGTGGTCCAGCATCCTGGAGTTGGTGCTCCCACCCCAGAGCCTCAGGCTGGACTTCTGGTCGAGGGACCAAGACTCCACAAGTCGCTCATCCTGGCAATGAAGGGGATTAAAAAAAAAAGACTAATAAAAACCCCAGACAAATGGTAAAAAGTAAAATCAAACAGACAGAAACAGAAACAAGGAAACATGCACACACACAAAAGAAACAAAAACAGAACCAAATAAATCAAAAAGTAAGAAAACAACCAGACAAACGAACTCAAGAACGAAATCAAACAGTTAAAAAGAAAGCTGACAAAAACACAAAACCCAAAAACAAAACGAAGGCAGACTGCCAACTGAAGAATGAAGGAAAGAAACAAAACAAACCGACAAAAATGATTAAAAATAAAAAGAGAAAGGGGAAAGAAGACAGAACAACAGAAAAACATAGAAAGAGAAATTTTTTTAAAAACCAAATAGAAAATATATTAAAAATGAAAAGACAAAAAAAAAACCCCAGAGAAATGGTAGAAACAAAATCAAACAAATAAAAACAGAAACAAGGAAATGCAAACACATGCAAAAGAAAAAAAAATAGAGCCAAATTGGGCTTCCCTGGTGGTGCAGTGGTTGAGGGTCCGCCTACTGATGCAGGGGACGCGGGTTCATGCCCCGGTCTGGGAGGATCCCACATGCCACGGAGTGGCTGGGCCCATGAGCCATGGCCGCTGGGCCTGCGCATCCAGAGCCTGTGCTCTGCAATGGGGGAGGCCGCAGCAGTGAGAGGCCCACATACAGCAAAAAAAAAAAAAAAAAAAAAAAAAGTAGAGCCAAATAAAACAAAAAGCAAGAGATCAACCACACAAATAGAACAAGTCAAAAATGAAATCAGACAATTAGGATTAAAACTAACAAAAACACATAACCTACAAACAAAATCAACACAGTATGCCAACTGAAGAATAAAGCAAGGAAACAGAACAAACTGGTAAAAATGATTTAAAAAATAATAAAATAAAATGAGACAAACACAGGACAACAGAAACGCAAAGTAGAAATGGACTTTTTTTAAATAAAAATACATTAAAGAAAAGAAGAAAAAAGGGGAAAGAACATAGAACAACAGAAAAACCAAAATATATTAAAAAATTAAAATAAAAATTGTTATAAAACATGGAGATCCCAAAAGACTAAATTAAAAAAATTAAAACAACAAACAAGAAAGAAAAAGAAACCAAAAACAAACAAACAAAAAACCCACCAGCCAGAACCAACAACAGAATGAATCAAAACATAATAAAAATAATAGTACTAATAGTGTTTTCCTGGCATCTCAGCTGTCAGTGTCCTTGTGCACACCGTGAGCCACAGCTCACCTCCTTCCCAAGAGACTCTCCTCTGCCTCTGGGCTGGTCTCTGGACCTGCTGTAAGCCCTTTGGAGACCACTCAGACTCTGATTGGGCCCAATTCCTGTGTGTGCTTGCCCTCAACGTCCACAGCTGCCAGAGCTAGACCATTTTCATTTGTGGGAACACTCATTATCTACTCAGATATTCCATAGACGCAGGGTCTACCCAGGTGATTGCGAGGATTTCATCTGCAGCTTGTACAGCTGATGGAAAGTTTTTCGATCTTATTCCTTAGTCACCCCGTCCCTGGGGTTCAGCTTTGGTTTTATCACTAGCTCTGCATGTGGTCCACCCATAGGAGTCTGGTCCTGAGGCTGCCTTGGAGCTCTTGGGTCTGCCCCTGTGAGGACCAGGCGCAGAGGTGGTATGGCTGCTTGGATCTCGGGAGCCCCAGTGGTGCCAAATGCGCAGGGAAACCAGTGGCCATGGGCACAAGAGATATGGCCCTAGTGAGGGCCTTTTCTGGCACCTGGCAGCAGGAGCACGAGGGCCAGCCCTGAGGGGGCTTTTTTCATTTCTCGGCAGCCAGCGCGCAAGATCCAGCCCCGAGCGGGCTTTTTTACTGTCATTGGCAGGCACCAGTGTGCAGGGAAGGAGAGGCTACAATAGTGGCTCCTCCCCCTGTGTGTGACTCAGCAGTAGCACCCTGCTTCCATGGCAGTTCAGTCTTCCTCCATAGGCATTCCCTGCTGTGGATTTCTTCCCTCCCGTCCCCTCAGTCCATCTCCCCACAGCCAACAGCAGCTCTTGCTCTCAGCCTGTTCTACCATCTCCATGCACCAGCTCCCAGCCCCCTTGCACACTTGTGAACACACATCCCAGTCCAGGACACCTAGGGCTGAGGTACGGACCATCTGTGTATTTCTCACTCTGTCCCATCTGCCACAGATTGGCCGCTTCACCCTCTTCCGACAGCTTCAAATGCTTCCCTTCTGTCCCAATCAATTTCCCTGTCGGGGGGGCGGGGGTGTCCCCAAATTCGGGAATCTCTCCTCTGCTTCAGCTCCCCCACCCTGGGGTGCAGGTCCCATCCCGCTTCCTCTCCTCCTCCTCCCTTCTTTTTTCCATCCTACCCAGTTATGCAGGGATATTTATAGTCCTTCCTGGTTTCCAAGGTCTTCTGCTAGTTTTCAGCCGGCGTTCTGTGAGAATTGTTGCATCTGTAGATGTATTCCTGATGCATCCGTGGAGAGAGATGAACTCCACATCCACCTACTCCTCTGCCATCTTGAATCTCAACATCAGATTTTAATGGTATGCAAATATATACAGACCTGTAGGACTGCAGGTTTTGTAAGTCCTACTGGCCACCAGAGCCAGGCAATATGGAGGTGTCCATTGGGCAGTAGTCATAGTAATCAGGTCTTCAAACAAATGTAGAAGCTCTTTTCTGGGTGATACCATGAGCTGGAGAAACGTAAAGGGAGAGCCAAGATGGTACTGCTCTTGGGAGCACCAACATCATGTCCATAGCCCTCCTTGAGAGCAGCTCTGTAGGCCACTAAATATGTGCCAAATCTGAAGCCTGCCCCTCAAGATGAATCTCCAAGATAAGCAAAGAGGCCTCCTTCACAGACTGAGGACTATACCTTAGTCAGCTGTCTGTGCAGTGCCCTGGTGGTGATAGCCAGCCAAGAATTGTCTGTCTGTCTGACTGCCATAGTCCAAAGGGACCCAGGAATGTAAGCCTCTTCAGCTACCAGAGCCAGGCAATCAAAGGGTATCCCTTGGGCAGCAGCACAAAAACTAGGGCACCAGACATAAAAGCCAAGGCACCAGACACATGAAAAGCTCTCCTCCAAGAGATACTGGTGCTCAAGAGCATGGTAGAGGATGAACACGGAGATAGAACTGCCTTCTGAGGTCTCTGGAAAGTATTACAGTGGGCCTCAAGATGCAAGTGTAATTAGAAGCCCGCCCCTCAGGCCACAATCATGATTAACTAATAGGCCTTCTTCACAGAAAAACTAAGCTCTTAGGTGTGTTGCCTCTTGCTATGTCCTGGGGGTGTTAGCTGTTTAAGAACTCTTTCTCCTTTGGTTACAGTCCTGTGGGTCCCACAGTTGAAAGCCCTACTGGCCACCAGAGCCAGGTGAAGTAGAAGTGTCCCCTGGCAGCAGTCACAAAACTGGGGTATCAGACAGGGGTATGCACTCCTTTCTGGGTGACTGTGATTATTACAGTCTCATGGGACCAGGACAACCAGCTCCCCTGGCCTCCAGAGCCAAGCAATCAAGAAGTGTCCCCTAGGTGGCAGCCACAAAAATTGGGGCACCAGACAAGTGTAAAATTTCTCTTCCAGGAGATACTGGTGCTCTGGAGAAAGGCAAAGGGAGACTACCAAGATGGCACCCACCAGTCTCTGTCCCTGGAGAGTGTTCCAGCAGGCTTCTAGATGTGTGTGTTAGACAAGATGCCTGCCCCTCAGGCTGATGCCTTAATATAAGCAAGAGAGTGTCTACTTCAAGTCTGGGTGCTATTGGCTGCTTCCGAGCCAAGCCCTGGGGAAGGTAAGCCTGAGTCTGTGAGCCCTTTAAGAGACATTTCTCAGATCACTACAGTCTTGTGGGTCTTGGGGTGCAAGCCCTGTTGGTTTTCAGAGTTAGATGTTTTGGGGGCTCATCTTTCAAGTGTATGTCTTAGAAGTTGAGATGCCTGATGAGGGGTTTGAATGCTTTACTCCTCAAGGAGTAGCTCTTGAGTTTTGAGATTCCTCCCAGTCGTGGGGCACTGTACTAGGTGGGGGGGTTTATGGCAAGATTGTGTCCCAGCCTCTTCTACCCACTTCGATGTGCTTTTCTTCTCTTTTGTGCGATGTGTAGTCATCACTTAGCCAGCCTTTAGGTTTTTTTTTTAAGAGGAAATTGTTCTGTACGTAACTGTAGACTCAGTGTGTCTGGGGAGGAGGTGAGTTCGGGATCTTCCTATGCCTCCTTCTTGAACCAGCAGTTATTCCTGGGATACCCCATGTTGACTGAATTAGGATTTATACCATATTTTCACCCTCTTACTGATCACCTTACATCTTTCTGGACCTACCTCAGATTCTGCTGTTTCCATTAGATCATTTTTATTTCCCCAGTCTGATAGCTTTTCCTTTTTTGAATCTCTAAAGTATGTTGTATCTCTCTCAGGGAACATATAATGCTGTTCTGCCTTGTCCTATGTTTATGTTCACGTGGAAGTAATAAGAGTACCTACTTCAAATGGTTGTTATAAGATTAAATGAGTAAATATATGTAAAAGTCTCAGAACAGTGTCTTGCACATTGTACATGCTATGGAAGTATTAGCTTCTAACATCATTGATTGTAATATTTAGAAGGTCCTTTACACTTCAGATTTATAAAGGAATTTGCTTGTGTTTTTTCCGAGAATGTTTGATTTTTTTACATTTAATAACTTGATCCATTTGGTCTTTTATTCTGATGAACAGGGTAAAGTATACAACTTTGTGTTTCTCCACATTGCTACTATATAATCTCACGATCACTTATTGTCTTCCATTTCTCCCCCAGCGATTTGAGAAGCCACTTTTATCATAGACTAAATTCCCATAGGTAACTTGAGTCTCCTTCATATGCCAGAATGATACAACTCTTAAAGTTTATAGCTTGTTTCAGTATCTGATAGGTGTAGTCTCCCCATCATTGATCTTCCTCTGGAGACCTTTGCAGTAAATTCCCGAATGACTAGAATTAGCTTGTTTAGTTTGGAGGGAGGGGTAAGGACAACAAAACCTTGTGCTATATTTTTTTAGGGGGTGAGGATGTTGTTAAATTTACAAAATAACATATATGTGTTGTTGAGCTTCCCTAAGTACATGACTTACCTTCACATTTGTGTCAAGTGTACTTTTGGGTATATCAGGACTGTTTCCTCATATGGCTCTCTTACATTTTTTGTACTGTTTATTCCTAAATATTTTACCTGTTTTTTTTTTACATCTTTATTGGAGTATAATTGCTTTACAATGGTATCTTACTTTCTGCTTTATAACAAAGTGAATCCGTTATACATATGTTCCCATATCTCCTCCCTCTTGCATCTCCCTCCCTCCCACCCTCCCTATCCCAACCATCCAGGTGGTCACAAAGCACTGAGCTGATCTCCCTGTGCTATGCGGCTGCTTCCCACTAGCTATCTATTTTACGTTTGGTAATGTGTGTATGTCCATGCCACTCTCTCACTTTGTCACAGCTTAACATTCCCCCTCCCCATATCCTCAAGTTCATTCTCTAGTAGGTCAGTGTCTTTATTCCCATCTTACCCCTAGGTTCTTCATGACATTTTTTTTTTCTTAGATTCCATATATATGTGTTAGCATATGGTATTTGTCTTTCTCTTTCTGACTTACTTCACTCTATGACAGACTCTAGGTCCATCCACCTCACTACAAATAACTCAATTTCATTTCTTTTTATGGCTGAGTAATATTCCATTGTATATATGTGCCACGTCTTCTTTATCCATTCATCCGATGATGGACACTTAGGTTGTTTCCATCTTCAGGCTATTGTAAATAGAGCTGCAGTGAACATTTTGGTACATGACTCTTTTGAATTATGGTTTTCTCAGGGTATATGCCCAGTAGTGGGGTTGCTGGTTCATATGGTAGTTCTATTTGTAGTTTTTTAAGGAACCTCCATACTGTTCTCCATAGTGGCTGTACCAATTCACATTCCCACCAGCAGTGCAAGAGGGTTCCCTTTTCTCCACACCCTCTCCAGCATTTATTGTTTCTAGATTTTTTGATGACGGCCATTCTGACAGGTGTGAGATGATATCTCATTGTGGTTTTGATTTGCATTTCTCTAATGATTAATGATGTTGAGCATTCTTTCATGTGTTTGTTGGCAGTCTGTATATCTTCTTTGGAGAAATGTCTATTTAGGTCTTCTGCCCATTTTTGGATTGAGTTGTTTGTTTTTTTGTTATTGAGCTGCATGAGCTGCTTGTAAATTTTGGAAATTAATCCTTTGTCAGTTGCTTATTCTTTTTGTTGCAATGGTAAATGGGAGTGTTTTCTTGATTTCACTTTCAGATTTTTCATCATTAGTATATAGGAATGCCAGAGATTTCTGTGCATTAATTTTGTATCCTGCTACTTTACCAAATTCATTGATTAGCTCTAGTAGTTTTCTGGTAGCATCTTTAGGATTCTCTATGTATAGTATCATGTCATCTGCAAACAGTGACAGCTTTACTTCTTCTTTTCCGATTTGGATTCCTTTTATTTCCTTTTCTTCTCTGATTGCTGTGGCTAAAACTTCCAAAACTATGTTGAATAAGAGTGGTGAGAGTGGGCAACCTTGTCTTGTTCCTGACCTTAGTGGAAATGCTTTCAGTTTTTCGCCATTGAGGATGATGTTGGCTGTGGGCTTGTCATATACGGCCTTTATTATATTGAGGAAAGTTCCCTCTACAACCTACTTTGTGCAGGGTTTTTACCATAAATGGGTGTTGAATTTTGTCAAAAGCTTTCTCTGCATCTATTGAGATGATCATATGGTTTCTCTCCTTCAATTTGTTAATATGGTTTATCACATTGATAGATTTGCGTATATTGAAGAATCCTTGCATTCCTGGAATAAACCCCACTTGATCATGGTGTATGATCCTTTTAATGTGCTGTTGGATTCTGTTTGCTAGTATTTTGTTGAGGATTTTTCATCTATGTTCATCAGTGATATTGGCCTGTAGTTTTCTTTCTTTGTGACATCCTTATGTGGTTTTGGTATCAAGGTGATGGTGGCCTTGTAGAATGAGTTGGGGAGTGTTCCTCCCTCTGCTGTATTTTGGAAGAGTTTGAGAAGGATAGGTGTTAGCTCTTCTCTAAATGTTTGATAGAATTCGCCTGTGAAGCCATCTGGTCCTGGGCTTTTGTTTGTTGGAAGATTTTTAATCACAGTTTCAATTTCAGTGCTTGTGATTGGTCTGTTCATATTTTCTATTTCTTCCTGATTCAGTCTTGGCAGGTTGTGTATTTATAAGAATTTGTCTGTTTCTTCCAGGTTGTCCATTTTATTGGCATATAGTTGCTTGTAGTAATCTCTCATGATCTTTTGTATTTCTGCAGTGTTAGTTGTTACTTCGCCTTTTTCATTTCTAATTCTATTGATTTGAGTCTTCTCATTTTTTTTCTTGATGAGTCTGGCTAATGGTTTATCAATTTTGTTTATCTTCTCAAAGAACTAGCTTTTAGTTTTATTGATCTTTGCTGTTGTTTTCTTTGTTTCTATTTCATTTATTTCTGCTCTGAACTTTATGATTTCTTCCCTTCTGCTAACTCTGGGGTTTTTTTTGTTGTTCTTCTTCTTCTTTCTCTAATTGCTTTAGGTGCAAGGTTAGGTTGTTTATTTGAGATGTTTCCTGTTTCTTAAGGTAGTATTGTATTGTTATAAACTTCCCTATTAGAACTGCTTTTGCTGCCTGCCATAGGTTTTGGGTCATCGTGTCTCCATTGTCATTTGTTTCTAAGTAGTTTTTGTTTAGCCTCCATGTGCTTGTATTTTTTACAGATCTTTTCCTATAATTGATATCTAGTCTCATAGCATTGTGGTCGGAATAGATACTTGATACAATTTCAATTTTCTTAAATTTACCAAGGCTTGATTTGTGACCCAACATATGATCTATCCTGGAGAATCTTCCATGAGCACTTGAGAAGAATGTGTATTCTGTTGTTTTTGGATGGAATGTCCTATAAATATCAATTAAGTCCATCTTGTGTGATGTATCTTTTAAAGCTTGTCTTTCCTTATTTATTTTCATTTTGGATGATCTGTCCATTGGTGAAAGTGGGGTGTTATAGTCCCCTACTATGAATGTTTTACTGTCGATTTCCCCTTTTATGGCTGTTAGTATTTGCCTTATGTATTGAGGTGCTCATATGTTAGGTGCACAAATATTTACAATTGTTATATTTTATTCTTGGATTGATCCCTTGATCATTATGTAGTGTCCTTCTTTGTCTCTTTTAATAGTCTTTATTTTAAAGTCTGTTTTGTCTGATATGAGAATTGCTACTCCAGCTTTCTTTTGGTTTCCATTTGCATGGAATATCTTTTTCCATCCCCTTACTTTCAGTCTGTATGTGTCTCTAGGTCTGAAGTAGGTCTCTTGTAGACAGCATATATATGGGTCTTGTTTTTGTATCCATTCAGCTAGTCTGTGTCTTTCGGTGGGAGCATTTAATCCATTTACATTTAAGGTAATTATCGATATGTATGTTCCTATTACCATTTTCTTAATTGTTTTGGGTTCGTTATTGTAGGTCTTTTCCTTCTCTTGTGTTTCTTGCCTAGAGAAGTTCCTTTAGCATTTGTTGTAAAGATGGTTTGGTGGTGCTGAACTCTCTCAGCTTTTGCTTGTCTGTAAAGGTTTTAATTTCTCCATCAAATCTGAATGAGATCCTTGCTGGGTAGAGTAATCTTGGTTGTAGGTTTTTCTCCTTCATCACTTTAAATATGTCCTTCCAGTCCCTTCTGGCTTGCAGAGTTTCTGCTGAAAGATCAGCTGTTAACATTATGGGGATTTTCTTGTGTGTTGTTTGTTGTTTTTCCCTTGCTGCTTTTAATATGTTTTCTTTGTATTTAATTTTTGACAGTTTGATTAATATGTGTATTGGCATGTTTCTCCTTGGATTTATCCTGACTGGGCCTCTCTGTGCTTCCTGGACTTGATTAACTATTTCCTTTCCCATATTAGGGAAGTTTTCAACTATAATCTCTTCAAATATTTTCTCAGTCCCTTTCTTTTTCTCTTCTTCTGGAACCCCTATAATTCGAATGTTGGTGAGTTTAATGTTGTCCCAGAGGTCTCTGAGACTGTCCTCAGTTCTTTTCATTCTTTTTTCTTTATTCTGCTCTGCAGTAGCTATTTCCACTATTTTATTTTCCAGTTCACTTATCCGTTCTTCTGCCTCAGTTATTCTGCTATCGATCCCATCTAGAGTATTTTTAATTTCATTTATTGTGTTGTTCATCATCGCTTGTTTCATCTTTAGTTCTTCTAGGTCCTTGTTAAATGTTTCTTGCATTTTCTCTATTCTATTTCCAAGATTTTGGATCATCTTTACTATCATTATTCTGAATCCTTTTTCAGGTAGACTGCCTATTTCCTCTTCATATGTTAGGTCTGGTGGGTTTTCATCTTGCTCCTTCATCTGCTGTGTGTTTTTCTGTCTTCTCATTTTGCTTATCTTAATGTGTTTGGGGTCTCCTTTTTGCAGGCTGCAGGTTCGTAGTTCCCGTTGTTTTTGGTGTCTGTCCCCGGTGGCTAAAGTTGGTTCAGTGGATTGTGTATGCTTCCTTGTGGAGGGGACTAGTGCCTGTGTTCTGGTGGATGAGGCTGGATCTTGTCTTTCTCGTGGGCAGGTCCACGTCTGGTGGTGTGTTTTGGGGTGTCTGTGAACTTATTGTGAACTTATTATGATTTTAGGCAGCCTGTCTGCTAGTGGGTGGGGTTGTGTTCCTGTCTTGCTAGTTGTTTGGCATAGGGTGTCCAGCACTGTAGCTTGCTGGTCGTTGATTGAAGCTGGGTGCTGGTGTTGAGATGGAGATCTCTGGGAGATTTTCACCATTTGATATTACGTGGAGCTGGGAGGTCTCTTATGGACCAGTGTCCTTAAGTTGGCTCTCCCACCTCAGAGGCACAGCACTGACTCCTGGCTGCAGCACCAAGAGCCTTTCATCAACATGGCTCAGAATAAAAGAGAGAAAAAGTAGAAAGAAAGAAAAAAAGAAAGAGGTTAAAATAAGAGAAAATAAAGTTATTAAAATAAAAAATAATTATTAAGAAAAAAAATTTTTTTAAGTGAACAAAAAAAGTATAGAACCTTAGGACAAATGGTGAAAGCAAAGCTATACAGACAAAATCTCACACAGAAGCATACACATACACACTCACAAAAAGAGGAAAAGGGGAAAAAATAATAAATCTTGCTCTCAAAGTCCACCTCCTCAGTTTTGGATGATTTGTTGTCTATTCATGTATTCCACAGATGCAGGGTACATCAAGTTGATTGTGGAGCTTTAATCCACTGCTTCTGAGGCTGCTGGGAGAGATTTCCCTTTCTCTTCTTTGTTCTCACAGCTCCTGGGTCTCAGCTTTGGATTTGGCCCCACCTCTGCATGTAGGTCGCCGGAGGGTGTCTGTTCTTCGCTCAGACAGGACGGAGTTAAAGGAGCAGCTGACTCGGGGGCTCTGGCTCACTCAGGCCAGGGGGAGGGAGGGGTGCGGCTGTGGGGTGAGCCTGCGGCGGCAGAGGCTGGTGTGACGTTGCACCAGCCTGAGGCTCACCGTGCATCCTCCCGGGGAAGTTGTCCCTGGATCCCGGGACCCTGGCAGTGGCGGGCTGCACAGGCTCCCCAGAAGGGAGGTGTGGATAGTGACCTGTGCTCGCACACAGGCTTCTTGGTGGCAGCAGCAGCAGCCTTAACATCTCATGCCCGTCTCTGGGGTCCGCGCTTTTCGCCGCGGCTCATGCCCGTCTCTGGGGTTCGCGCTTTTAGCTGCGGCTCACGCCCGTCTCTGGAGCTCCTTTAAGCAGCGCTCTTAATCCCCTCTCCTCACGCACCAGGAAACAAAGAGGGAAGAACAAGTCTCTTGCCTCATCAGCAGGTCCAGACTTTTTCCCAGACTCCCTCCCGGCTAGCCGTGGCGCACTAACCCCCTGCAGGCTGTGTTCACGCCGCCAACCACAGTCCTCTCCCTGCGCTCGGACCGAAGCCGAGCCTCAGCTCCCAGCCCCACCCGCCCCGGCGGGTGAGCAGAGAAGCCTCTCGGGCTGGTGAGAGCCGGTCGGCACCGATCCTCTATGCGGGAATCTCTCCGCTTTGCCCTCTGCCCCCCTGTTGCTGTGCTCTCCTCCGTGGCTCCAAAGCTTTCCCCCTCCGCCACCCACAGTCTGCCCACGAAGGCGCTTCCTAGTGTGTGGAAACCTTTCCTCCTTCACAGCTCCCTCCCACTGGTGCACGTCCCATCCCTATCCTTTTGTCTCTTTTATTCTTTTTCTTTTGCCCTACCCAGGTACGTGGGGGGTTTCTTGCCTTTTGGGAGGTCTGAGGTCTTCTGCCAGCATTCAGTAGGTGTTCTGTAGGAGTTGTTCCACGTGTAGATGTATTTCTGATGTATTTGTGGAGAGGAAGGTGATCTCCACGTCTTACTCTTCCGCCATCTTCCTAGGAGTCTCTAGTATTTTACCTTTTTGTTACATTTTTTGTACTGTTTATTCCTATTTTACCTTTTGGTTACTATTTTAATAAGTCTTTTCTTTAGTTTTATCTTCTAAATGGATATTTGTATCATGAAGCCTTTTTTAAGTATGTTAATTTAACATCAAGCATCTTCCTAAACTATCATATTGTGTATAGTGATTTTTCAGCCAAGTTTCTTGGGTATTCCAGGTATATAATCAAATCATCTGCAAACAGTACAGCTCTGCATCCTCCTTTACAACTTTTACACCTGTCTCATATAATTTTATATCTTTCTCTTATACAATTTAATAATATAACATAGTGTAATATTATAATCTTGCATAATCACTTTCTCTTACACAGTTGTCTTGCCTAATATACCAGGTAATTGTTGAATAGTAGTATGATGGTAGTATCCTTGTCTTGGATCTGACTTTAGGAAATATCCCCAGCGTTTTCCCATTAAGTTAGATGTTGGCTTTGGGCTGAGATACATGTATTTTATTAAGTTAATGAAGTATCTTGATTCCTTTTGTATTGAGTGCTTTTTCAAAAAATAGCTATTTAATTTTGTCAAATGCCTTTTGAGTGTCTTATGGAGATGATCATGATTTTCTAATAATATGATGAATAATACTAACCTACTTCCTAATATAGAACCATTCTTGCATGTCTGGCATAAATCCCTTAAAAACAAACATGATTCTGTAATTAATAGTTGGATTCTATTTGCTAATATTTTACTTTTTTGCAGTTATATTTATGTGAGCTTGTTCTGTAGATTCTTTGTACAATATTTGCCTATATCCATTATTTCATAAAGGATGAGCAAAACAGTATTATAATTCTATCATTTATTAATCATTAATTCTATTCATTATTAGATGGAATACATCTATAAGGAGAAATTTTCCTTCATCAACCACTTGGTTACGCAGAGGTCTAGCTTATACTGAAAAGGCAGGTTAAATGCCCCATTTACCATTTTTTAGAATAATGAGTTTGTTTCCAGCATTCTCCAAAGATAACCAATGACGTTTTGTGGATTTCCTTCAGTATTTCTATGAATTAATGAAGTTTTAATGTGTCTGATATGTTTTAACCATTGCCATTACTATTCGTATTGCTACTCAAATTGTCCCATTTTTGGCAAGTGGAAGTCTCTTCAGCTTGGCTTCAGAGTCTTTGATCGTTTCCCTGCTATCTTGTGTGCCAACGTTTCCAGATGCACCTTGTACAACTTCCCTCTTAGGCCAGAGCATCCAGATCTTCACACTCCCCCTTGCTCAGCCATTGGATCTGGTCCTACAAAAAAAGGCATGACCTTGGGCAAGGCAGTTCACCTCAGGCTGACCCTGTAGAACTGGCATTTGGAGGCTGTGTGTTGACTGCACTCACCTCAGCTGGGTCTTCAGTCCTTCCTGAAAGGAGACTGGGGTAGAGCATCCTTCTGTTCACTATACATGTAAATGTTTAGTCATGTGAATAAAGTCACCAGGAAGAGTGTATAATGTTTAGCCAACAGTTATTACGTGTTATAGCAACATTGGGGTAAACAGAAGAGAAGCCCACAGAGGGAATGGTAAAAATGACGAACCAAGTAGAAAGAAAAACCAGGAAAACACAGTGTTACTGAAATCTATTTATTTTTTTTCCCCACAATTATGTCTCCTTTGCACTTAGAATAATGCCTGGCCTATAGAAAGAATTGAATAACTGTTAAATAAATGAATGGTCCATTGTGTCAAATCTTATAAAAGGCAAGCTAAGTCACAGAAAAGTATTCATTTGCTTTGTCAAAACAAAGGTGATGGTAATCATGATGGTAGGGCAGAAGCTACTGTGAGTTGAGGAGTGCATGGTGCTCAGGTAGTGAAGAAAGCCCAGTCAATGGTCTGCTCGGGAAGTAGCTCGACTGAAGATGTGAAAGTTAAGGATGATTAGAAAGGGGGGGCAGGGGAGGGAAGGGTATTTTCTTAGTTTAGGGGTTTTGTTGGTTTTATTTGTTTTGCTCTATTTCTTAAGTTGGAAGACACCTAAGGATATTTATAGGTTGAAGGGGAAGAGCAAATGGGGTGGGGGGATGTTACATACTGGAAAGAGGGGGTATTATTTTTGAAACAAGACTCCAGAGGAGGCCAAGCAGTTAAGGTCCGTAGTGCACAGGTAGAGAGATTAACCTGAGCCGAAGGAAGGCCAAGGTTTCTTCTGAGACGGGAGTAAATAGAGGGAAGCATGGTGAATAGTCAGTAAGAAGTTCTTCAGTAAAGCATAAGAGTAATAAATTCAGAGCTTGGTGTCATAGGTAATATTAATAGTCTTTTATATACACTAATACTAGTTGGTATTTCTGTGCCTTTTTTCTAATGTTTGCAAGGAGCTTGTGTTTATAAAATTTTATTACATAGTTACATATTGAGACAGGATTAAAACAAAGTTCCTTTCTCTAAAAGCATCATAGCACATCAGAGAGAGGCTGAACCAGGAATCAGAAGACCCAGGTTCTAGACTCAGCAGGACCATATAAGCCTCTGGGTCCATAGAAATAATTAGCCTTTATGAAATGTATACACTATAAGATATTTAAGAGATATAATCAAGAACACATGTTGATTAAATATGAAGTGTGAAGGGAGAGGAAAGAATCAAGAATGACTTCCAGTTTCTAACTTTGAATAACTGGATGGATGGTAGAAATACTGGAGAGAAACTAATAATACCAGATTATGAGGATCAAATGAGATATATTTAATCTATATGTAAGTTAAACAAATTCTACAAAAGACAATATATATTTAAACTATATGTAAATTAAATTCTACAGAAGATATTAATGTTAAGAAACTGATACATAATGTTCACTGAAAATATGAAATGTGTAGAATAAATTATAATTAGCTAAAATGGGGAGGCAAACTATAGTACAGTCTAATAGCATGTGAGGTAAAAGGAACAAAAATAAAATAATCTTACTGTTAACTTAAAAGAGATGGTAGGAATAGGTATAGAGACTTTCTAACAATTTAAAATTTCCTGTATTCTTATTTATCCTGAGGTGCCATTGGTCTTGTTATTTAACTACCTATTTATTATTTCTTCTGAAACAACTGCATCATAGTAAGAATAGATAAATATAACCCTGGAGTACTGGAGATCACTGAAATGTTGGTTGCTTTAAACAAAAAGAAGTATAAAATCAAGTCAGTTTCTAGATTGCTGTTCTCCTGGGCAGTGGTTCATTTTTCAGGGCTGTTAAAGGGTCTTGTTACTCCCAAGCTTCTGTGACACACTGGACTAACTGTTTGCAGCCCAAGGCATTGCATGTCCCACTTTTAAAGGCATCAAGACAAGCATCTTCTGAATTATCTGATCACTCTAATTCTATATTAATGGCACAATAATGGTGTTTTAAGTTCCTTTGTTTCATGTTAGAAATTCTCACTTACCTGCTGGGGTTTAATCAAGTACTCACTCTACCCACAGATGATTCAAATTATTTCAGACCATCTGTCTTACTGAGTTTCAGAGACATTTTTAAGCTATTCATATTTTGGATAACTTTATAGAGCATAAAAAGTATCTTGATCTTTGGTCCAAACCTCTCAAAAGTCCAGACATATAGTCTTTCCAAATTTCCCCTGCCTTTGGTGACCTGGCCATCTTCAAAATCCTAGAGAACTCACCTGAATGATTCCTTTATCACAGCTTCTACTGCCCGGTACTGTTTAGAGTTTTATATTGTTTACCCTGTCTTTCTGACTAGGTTGAAAAACTCTAAGGACAGAAACAACTAATACCTTATTTATACATTCCTTATGCATAGCATAATACTCTGTATATTTTTAAAAATATGATCAAATGTTTGCTGATAATATAATAAGGTAGGATAGCATTGGGATTAAGAGAAGAGCCTCTGGAAGTAAACTGCCTGGTGTGACATGCCATCTCTTCTCTATAAGAGCTCCATGACTTTGGATAAGTTTTCTAACATTTCTGCTCCTCGGTTTCCTCATCTATTAAACAGGGATTCTATTGTACCCATTCATAGAATTATTAGAGGAAGAAACAGGTTAATATATGTTAAACATTTAGATCAAATTCTTGCCATATACAAAGTACCATAAAATGTTTGCTTGACAGTGATAATAATCCCTATTCAACTCCATTTTAGAGCTTAATTTATTCAATAATGTGACACAACTATATGTAACATACATTAAGTAGTGTTTCCTTCAGGAAAAAAAATAATCAGGAGCATCATTCCCACTTTAATTTGTCTAGAGTTAGCAACAACTGCCCCCGAGACATCTATGAACAGACTAGCATCTATGAACAGACTAACTATCCTGCTGATCTAGTCTGTTAGTCTGTTCATCTATGAACAGACTAACAGACTAGATCAGCAGGATAGTCTGATTAGCTGCTTGGTGACATGTTGTCTGATAAAATAATGGTGTACATTCACTAAATGAATACCATTTTAAACAAAGGAAACTAGCCAATTTAGAGGCTCAATATACCACTAATGTGCAGACCAAAGCAATGCCAAAACACTGTGATGACAAACATTGCAGTCTTTCAAGTTCACCTCAGTAGCACCATTACTTGCTACTTCTGGGATATGGCAAATCAACGTGATTATTCTAGGAAAGAGAGGAAAAGAGGGGGGAAGGAAAGGGAAGGAAGATATAGAAGGGCAAAGAGAATGGTAAAAAGATGCACACACACAAAACTATAAGCCATTACATTCATCTAACCTTTACATACATCTTAGTATTTTCCTTTAAGTGTTTTGGGTTTTGGGGTTTTGGGGTTTTTTAAATTTTTTTTTTTAAGGTTTTTTTGATGTGGACCATTTTCTTAAAGTCTTTATTGAATTTGTTACAATATTGCTTCTGTTTTATGTTTTGTTTTTTCGGCCGCGAGGCATATGGGATCTTAGCTCCCCGAACGGGGATCAAACCCGTACTCCCTGCACTGGAAGGCAAAGTCTTAACCACTGGAAGTCCCTTTGTTTGTTTTTATTTGGGTACACATCTATGAAACATTACACAGATACTATTACAAAGAGGATTTAAATATTTCATTATGCTATTTGTTTTTAAATCATTCCTTATTTTTAAAAATGAAGCTATTTAGGAGAAGTGTTTTGTGCCTCAAAAAGTACATACATAGAATTATTTCCAACTATCCTTTTCATAGGGCATAAATAAAATTGTTCTTTGATTGCTGGTTAAGGTCACTTTAGAACCTGAAGCTCTTTTCACCTCTGTGTGTTCCAGCGAAGAGACAGTGATTGTTAAGTGTTTGGGATGATATTGTAGCAAAGAGAGAAATGGCAGAAGAATTTTGACAAACTGAAGGGATTTGTCACAGACAGGAAGAGGGAACACATGTTTCTAAGAAAGCATTTTCTGAGCTTTCTAGAGGGGGCTGCCACCGTAGAGTACACAGCAAGACCTGGCTCCCCAGAACACTCGTGTGGTCTTTATCATCTAACTGGCTCCCAAGAAGCATGTCCACCTCCTAACTCCTCTAATGGAGAGTAATGTCAATTGTTAGTCTTCCTGAACACAGGCCAGTGTATTTTGCAAACAGAGGAAGTTTAGTTAAGGGACACTAGGAAAGCAAAAGACAAAACTCACTGTGAGTGTAAAACTTATAAAACATAGAACTTCCATGCTATGAAATTTACGATGAGTCACATGGTAATGCAGGTATGCACACAAGAAGCTGAAAGGAAATTCACCAAACGTTAAGAGGTTATCCCCATATAAAGGCGGGATTAAGATGATTTTGGTTTTATTCTTTATATGTGTATTATGTTGCAGAAAAAAACATATAGTAAAATAAATCAGAATAATAATTATTTTAATGATAACCTAGAGAAGAAAGATTAAGATGTAATTAACCATAAAGTCAGGGTTATTTCCCTATACTTAGAGCTCAATGAAAATCTTTGCCTCAGAATCCTTAAAATTCAAAGTTCTTACCAAGAAAAGAAAAAGGACAAACCCAAATTCACTAAAAACAATATACCTTTATTATAGAAAAAGCTCTCTTCAGTGCTTTTGTTTTATTTATGTTAACAATTCTAGTCAGGCTCTAACTAGACCAACAACTCAATTGCTAAAGCCCTTGGTTTCTTAGTATGACTCACTAGCCCAGATTAACAATTATGAAAAATTCCTATCTATTGCCACTGGTTTTAAATAAATGAGTTGGATTTTTGAGAGGAAAGGAGACAGAAAAAGTCTAATTTTCAGGGTAGATGAAAAAGATATCTAACAAAACATAGCTTTCCCATAAAATACTATGCACTTACTGGAGGTAATAGAAAGTAAGGCTTTGGGGTAATGGCCCCCCAAATAAGAAAATAATTAATATTTGAAATTAAAAATTAAAGATCCCTAAGGCAACTTCTAACATGAAAAATCATTAGGTTAACAGCTTCATAAAAGCTTATCATTAATAAAATAGATTCCAGTCTTTCTTAATAGTTTACACTTTTAAAAACAGAATCCTGTAGACTATAATTTCCAACTACATTAAGTCTCTTAGAGTTATCAGTGTTTTCGGGCTTTTCTTTTTTATGTTGTCTTGTTGTTGCTGTCGGTTTTTCTATTAGTTTTCTGGTCCAGTTTATATGAAATTTAAGTTAAATTAGTTCTTCAATGGTTCTCAAAATGAGCCTTCTTCAAGGAAGAATGAGAGTAAGACTTAATCACATTCTCCTTGTATTGCTGTGATAAGATTTACATTTAGACCAGGTATATATTAAGTCTAAGTTTATTTAAAGTTGAATATAGGGATTTCCCTGGTGGTCCAGTGGTTAAGACTCCACGCTCCCAATGAAGGGTGCTCAGGTTCGATCCCTGGTCAGGGAACTAGATCCCACATGCTACAACAAAGACCCACATGCTACAAGTAAAGATCCCACATACCTCAACGAAGATCCCGCGTGCCGCAACAAAGGCCCAGTGCAGCCAAATAAATAAATAATTTTTTTTTTTAATAAATAAAGTTGAATGTAGACAAGTTTAGCAGGCCATGAATCAACCTTGGGTGTCTTCATTTTGAATGTTCTTTTATACCCTTCATTTTGCCTGTGAAATAGCATAGTAAGAATAAAAGCCCAGGGCTCATACTAACAAAGGGAAGATGGTTACCTTAGAAGATCAAATATGGAAGTCTTAGACTGGGGCGTGAGGTCTGTGTGTGTGTGTGTGTGTGTGTGTGTGTGTGTGTGTGTGTGTGTGAGGTCCCCAAAGGCAATAAAGGTGAGGTCCCCAAAGGCAATAAAGGAAACGGTAAGAGGATCAAGAGAGTCTAGCAGTAGGAGAGAAGAGTCTGTCCAATGTCTGCCCCACCTGTACTCTCAGAGATCAGAATTTCCTCCTTTCTTTGAGGGATTTTTAGAATATAAATTACAGCCTAGATTAAACTATTGTTCTGCTAATCCTCACAAGGATCACATTTTGAAACCAGGGAAAACTGAATGATTATGAAGTTGCTATGAAACGCTGACTAGGAAAGTCTGTCCTGAGGTCTCTGAAGCATTTGCCTTGTGAATTTACCCCAACATTGCTTTCATGTGTCCTTAGTCCTCTTTGCATTTATGCTGTGAGTCCAATTCCCACTTCACCTAGAGATTACCAAACCTGAGGGTCTCATGATAGAGATATACCCTGAGGAAGGACCCTTCAGTCCCAGCCACGCCTGCAGAGGGATATCCAGCTGGAAAGTGGACACATCACCAAGTACTACACTACATCATCTGACCTGGTTTCCCTCCTTGTTTCAGACAAATTTCAGGCACCTCTGTCTGGGTCCCAGACTCTTTTAACTCACACTAGCACTTCAGCTAGTTGTGTCTTTACAACTCTATCTTCAGTTGTATCTTTATAGCACTTTTAAAATGCAGAGTTTTCAAGGATTTTTTTCTTTTTTTCCTAGAGTAGTGCATATATTGGAATAACTATATAGCTTTACCCGGTAATAAATAACTCTTTGGAGAAAAAGAAATGCTTAAGATGAATATTCTGCAAAACTCCAGAATTATTGTGAAATCACATTTTTATCTACCATTTTTAGAGCCCATTTGATTTATCCCAGCTTGGCATATTAGAGTAGATATGGGGATACAAACAGCCTGATAGTTAAAATTTTGTCTGCATGTGAATCTCCTCTGGCTTCCTTCTCTGCCAGGAAAATTTTTCCTGTTGTCAGTCAACTGATCCTAATATCTTCTTGGAACAGAGCAAACATTTTAAAGTACAAAGCAAAATTCCTCCCCCAGCCCTGGAGAGAAAACTTTGTTTTTCCTTGAGCTGTTGATGTCTTTAAGAGAAATGACGTTAGTTGGTTCAGTCAGATGATAGAGGATACAGTTAACTCCATGTAAAGGAAAAGTGTTTGAATACCAGTACCATTGATTTCAAGGAAGGTTTATTTGGGTAACATTGTTTATGAATATAATCTGAGTCATAAATTGCACAGGGGCTAAATCCCTCTTAAGCAACAGCAGAAGACTAATTTTGTTGTAGTTTTGAATTTTGTATCTTTACCTTGAAAAAGTCCCATATTAATATGCATTTTGAAATATTTTATCAGCTTAGAAAGGAACTCAGTCCTCCTGATGTGGACTGCATTGCTTTAATTAACTGATCATTTGCAATTTGTTTTAGAGTTCTGGTCAGAATTAGTTACTCTGAATCTAAAGAAGAAAATGAAGACACAGCTTTATCTTAAACACCAGTAAAGGGTCTTATTTTAAGGTAGACAAAGCAAGTCTTCTTTAAGACAGCCTTATGGTAATTGATCCAGAGTCTTTGAGCTTATTTCACCTATTATCCAAGCACACATTATTTTAACTGTTGGCTAAACATAAATTTATAGAAAACAGTCACCAGGGAGAATACTTAAAAACCAGAACACAGTAGTGATAGTCACAGAAAAGAGACTTAAACCAAAAAATTTAAAAACTATGTTAGAGTGTCTAAAAAGTTCTTCAATGATCTTGTATTTTAGAAAAATGAAGTATGTGTTAGGGATAAGTCATGGACTGGATAGGAAAGTAGTGAGGAGTTGGGTGGAGAAAGAAACTCAAGGACAGGAATATTGGGTAGAAAGTTCTTTTGAGCTTTTAAAGTTTTTGTTATCAATTTGAGCTAAAAGGAAAAAAATATTTTGGATGAATTTAAATAAAACAAGTGAAAGGTACCCAAAATGAGAATACAGAATTACTTTTCTTCAGAAGTTATCAAGGTTAATGTCTTATTTGCAAGGTGTTTGGGCAATAATAGCTATTTAGGCAGGGTTTGTCTGAGAGGAACAGAACCAATAGGAGATGGATCTATCTGTCTGTCTGTCTGTCTATCTGTCTGTCTGTCTATCTACCTACCTACCTACCTACCTATCTATAGAGAGAAAGAGAGACAGAGATTTTAAGGAATTGACTTATACAATTTAGGGGCCTAGAAAGTCTAAAATCCATAGGGCAGACCAGCAGGCTAGAAACTCAAAGAAGAGTTGATGTTGCAGCCTTGAGCCCAAAATCTGCAATGCAGGCCAGCAGGTGGGAAACTTGGGCAGTGTTTCTATGCTGCAGTCTTGAGGAAGAATTGCTTTTTCCTCAAGAATCCTGCATCTTTGCTCTTAAGACCTTCAACTAGTTAGATGAGGCCCACCCAGATTATGGAGGATAATCTGCTTTCTTCAAAGTCTACTGATTGTAAATATTAATCACATCTAAAAACTATTTTCATAACAACCAAATAACTGGGCACCACAGCCTAACCAGGTTTACACATCCCAATAGCTTTAGAGACGACCCTTAATTTTGTACATTTCAGTTTCTCATAGTGTGTAGGAAGAATGAGATGATGTATTAAGTGGAATATTAAATAGCATATGTATTTCTGAGATTTTGGAGTTTGATGTGCATATGTTGTGTCTGTGTGTTAAAGTTTGTGCCATATGCTCAAAATTATTAGTGTGTATTTCTAATTTATACTTTCAAAACAAGTATATGCTACCACAGAATTTCTCCTGCAACTTTCCAAAGGAATATAATCTATCCATCTCAAACATATGGCTAATATATATATATTATAATATATATATATATAATTGAATATATCTCCAATAATAACATTTAGTAAAACCTTACTGCAGATTGTGAATCATATGGCTAATATCTTTGAGGGGGAAAGTGTCTAAACATAAAAGAAATAAATGGTCCATTAGGATACATGACTTCAGTAAATCTAGACATTGATCTTTTGTCCTTTAACATTAGCAAGATAAAAAATAGATATATGAGAAAGTTCACTCAAGCCATTTGCATCACTTTTCAAAAGTGCTTATAAACTTAAATGCTTTGTTTTGTTTATTTTTTTGTTTTTACTTATGTTTATGTTTGCAGAGTTAGTTGAGTGATTGGTTGGTTGGCTTTTGGATTCAAATTAAATATTTTATCAGGCTTAGAAAAAAAGAACCTATGAATATAAATAGGAATTTAGAGAATTATTTTGAAGAAAATGATCATAAATTTTAAGTTGGTTTTATTGAAAGTACCATATCTTAATAAGTATAAACAATTTCACTAGCTTCTATAAAATAATGAATTTTTATCTCTCCGATATCTGCCTTTTTGCTGAAATTAGATAAGTAAGCCAGAGTATCTAATTTGCAATTTACGTAATGGAAATAAGTAGTTTAACAAAAAATTTTTTGGCAATTTAAATATCTATTTAAACTTTGGTATATATATTCAAATCTCTTTTATAGATATTCAGATTTATATCCACTCCTTTTGTAGTCAAAGCCAACAAATAAAAGTCTTTCTTTGCTAGGTTTGTAAAATACATTCAAAGAAATATTTAGTGTTAACCTTAAGGATTATTTTATTCCCTTCACATTTTGACAGCCTTTCTCTCTCTCTCCCTTTTTTTTTTTTAGAAATCTGTTTTGTATAGCTGCTACAAAAAATTACCTCAAACTCAGTGGCCTAAAACAACACAAATTTATTATCTTATGGTTCTGTAGGCTAAAATCAAGGTGTCGACAGGCCTCCAGTCCTTCAGGCTGCTCTAGGGGAGAATCTGTTTCCTTGCCTTTTTCAGCGCTAGCCACATTCCTTGGCTCAAGGCCCCATTCCTCCAGCTCTCTTCAACAGCATCAGCCTTCTCACATGGCCATCTATCTGGGTCTCTCTCCAGTGCCTCCTTCTTGCACTTACAAAGATGCATGTGATTAGATTGTTCCCACCTGGAGAATCAGGATAATCTCCCCCATCTCAGAGTCAACTGATGAGCAACCTTAATTCCATGTGTAACCATAATTCTTGCTTATCACATAACCTAACATATCAACAAGTTCCAGGCTTTAGGACACGGACATCTTGCGGGGGCCATTATTCTGCCCTGTAAATTAATAATTCTTGCAGCTAGGTGATGGGCACACAGGATACTAATTTATCAACTTTTATAAGTTTTAACTTTTCCAAAATACAAAGGTAAAACAAATAAATTTAGGATCCTATATCACCCAAGGAATTGTGTCCAGAAGAGAATTCTAAATTCAGTTACAACCTCATCAGTATTCAGCCTCTTAGGAAATTTCCATATTTATTTCCAGTGAGCTATCTGTAAAAAGATAAAATAATGCAACAATTTTAAAACTTAGAAGCATAAAAACATAGGCATACATTCTGCCTCTAGCAAACAGCTCTTCCTCAGATTTCATGCTAAAACAACAACAAAAAATTTTTTTAATAATTTTTAAAAATAATCATTAAAGATTCTTAGAACTTTCAGGTTTGGAGAGCTCTTTCATACCATCTGGTCCAAGAAATATCTGACACATGACTCTCATGTCAAATGATCATCCACACTTTTATTGAACATCTCCAGAGGTAGAAGGTGGGTCACAACCTCCAAAGCAGTCTACTGGACAACTATGATTACTAAGATTTTGTCCCACCCATATGACTTTGGAGAAAAAGTATACTACTGCTTCTGTTTAACATTCTACAAATATTTGAAAGTAGCTCATATATCACCCTGAGGCTAAATACCTTTAGTTCCTCTAGACATCAGTGGCAACCTGAAATTGGTAAAGAATGATATGTCCCTATGGAACATTATACTGGAGGAAAATTTGTCAATTTAAATGAAAGTCCTCCAACAACTCATTTATCTGATAAATTCAATCACAGTACATTGGGAAAATCTAGAGAATATTTTACTCATAGCTATACTCCAAAAGCCAGTCCCACAGACTTTCTGGGATTTTTAACCTTCCATAGAAAGGATATTTCACCTGGGTGGTCAAGTAACCATTTTTGTCCTCGGTTAGTCCTGGACATAGCTGTCCTGCACACCTGTGAGCCATGAGCACAGATGATGGAACCACGGAGGCCACAGGAGCTCAAAGTCTGGTATGATTGATCTGAAGGGCTTTCAACCTTCACTGAAGAGCTTTCATTAATAAGGACCAGTTGAATTTCTGCTTCTGTAACTTGAGAGAGAAGTGGATCTCTTTTCACCGATTAGCAGATTTGAAAACCAATTTTACCTGAAAAATAAAATTTAACAGAAAATGCACATTCTACTTTTCACTTTTCTAGTACCTCACTTGACAAGATTTGCTGAGAAGCTTACAATGACAAAAACCAAACAAGAGGCCATGGCCTTGTAAAATATAAAGCTTTTAAAGCTTATTTAACACAATTTTATTACCTCAGGAAAACCTTAGTTCTAATAAAACCTGTAACAGGACCAGAGCCATGCCATTAGATTTCATTAGACAATATGGATAAATTCTAGACAGAGTTATAGGTATGAAATGAGTGGGGAAAATATTTATAGAGGCTCAACTGATAGGCAGGAGGCTCAGTTCTCACCACCTTACAAGACAGTTAACTGCCTCAACTTTTGTCAATCAGGGCCTCATCCTGTACAGCCAACTGAAAATATAAACCAATAAAAGCCCTGGTTAAGATATTTTGCCCTGAAAGCTGTTCAATGACTTTTCAGAACTGAGATCTTTCCTCTTCAATAGCTTGTTTTACATGTTTATTGACTCTGGGCATAGTGTTGATAGCTCCTGATGCGACTCTACCGTTAATTCTATTTTCAGAAAGGATCCCCTCTGTTCCCCCAAATCATACACTTATTAGACTGCTGGACTGTTCACCCAAATCATACACAACCCACATGCCTGACCAGTTATTGGCCATAGTTACGCAGGCCTTTAAACTTAGCTATTGTGCTACAAACAGCCACCACACATCCTGCCATTTACCACTTCATGCGATATCTACCAGAAGCACTTTCAGATTACGTGCAGCTTTTATCAACTTTTGCCTCTGTGGACAGGAATGAGTTATGGGTCAAGAAATATGAGCTCAACATATACCACCCTCCTCACCCTATCCCTATATTTACACAGAAATAGATTACTGACACAAGAGTTAGTGTTACTCAGGATGATCTTTTAACACAGCACTTTATTTTTTCATAGTTTGTGTTGCCCTCTTCTTTTGAACTTCTTTCTAAACAATCTTAGAAGCATATCTGGATATACTCAATTAAAACTACCTTATAACAGAAACTATTTGGCTAATGCAATTTAAGTCTTGCAAACTCAGAATAGCCTGAACAGGCAACTGCCCCGATAGCTAATCACTGCCAAAAGGAAAGGTTACATGTCAGCCATTCTAAAACCAAAGTTAGTGCATTTATTAGGTGGTGTTTAAAAATAACAAGCCAACCAGTAAGTTAACTTATTTATTTGGATTGGTATAAATGTCACAAATAAGTCATCTTGGCAAATATTCAGGCAGTAGAATTATTAAAGGCAGGCATTACATGAGTACTTTATTAAGACTGTGTTTTGGTGAAGGTGGCATCTGGTTATATCTCCTTTAAAAAAAAAAAAAAAACTCTTTTCAAACGAAAATCATACCCAATATGCTATAAAAAATAGGACATTATGGCCTCTATGACCCATCTGTCCATCTGATTAAATGACTCCGAAATCATTCTTTTGAAATATCCTGGCCTTTCCAGTGGGTACAATTTCGGCTCACTCAGGGGGTAGCTTGGCTTTCTCTCCTAAATTGTTTTTTTAACGTCCACACAGAGATGTAAAATAGCTCTAGTGTCTGCCAAGGTTCACCGATGTCTGCTCAGCTAGCCTTATTCCTAACTCCATTATATCCTCTCCCTCATCTTTTCTCTTCTTTCATTCTCATTTTTACTCACTCAATGTATGATTTCTTAAAATCCTCTATGTATATATATTTAATAAATGAGTAGATGCACAGACAGAGGAATAGATGGACAAATTTGTTCTGCTTAAGAATGAACCTGAGTCCTTTTCTGTAATACAGCTTAGTGTTTATTACACACACGCCAGGAGATCTTTCGAACCCCACCTCTTGACATTTTCCACCACATCCTTCACACACTAACACACTGAAGTGGTTGCAACTCCGTAAACATATACCAGTTCTTCTTTGGGACAAATTTCTTAACCATCTGGGATCTGATATCCTCATCAGAAAAATAGAATAATACTTACCCTTTAGGGTGGTTATAAAGATTAAAAGCATTACTGTATGAAAAACTTATAACATGGTGCCTGGCACATAGGAAGTGCATCACACATATTAGTTGTTTTTGTGACTGTTGTGATAGCAATGATCGTATTTTTCCCAAAATCCATGGTTTTATACGTATTTTTCTTTTCCCTAAAATACTGCCTTGTCCACCTGGCAAATTTGTATTTATTTTTCTGTGAGGCCCTCCTAACCCCTATGGGACAAGTTAAGGTCTTCCTTCTCTGTACTTTAAAACATTTTTATAGACATTTAGTTTTGTATTTAATACATTATACTCTAATAATGTCTGATGTCTTCTGTTCCCCACGAGATTGTTAAAGGTGGGGACGTGTCTCCTTAAGGATATCCCTGACACTTAGCACAGAACAAATCATCAATACATGGGAAGAATGGAAGGTAGGAAAGAGAGGAAGGGGAATGGAAGGTTAAGGGAAGAAAGAAAGGAAAAAGAGGAAGGAAGGTGCAAGCAAACAAATGAATCCAGTCTTCTGACAGCTATCCTGTCCTCCATCATTCCTGGATGATCTCCAACAGTGATGCATGGATCTCATTTACAAATTCTTTCAGTGTGCTGATTGACAGTTCCCAAGTTTATCACTCAGAGCATAAATAACTCCAGTTCTGCAAGATATTAATTCATTTTCAGTGACTAATTTGCTTCCTATTTGATGATAATGCCAACTATTGACTAAGGCAAAATCCCTCAGCTTGTCAACCAAAAAAAAATCGCTTATTCAGAAAATGGCTCATATAGGAAAGAAGCAGCTGCTTTCAAAATGGAAACAAATGAGCCAAAATTTGTTTCTTTAGAAAAAAAATCTTATCCCAGTGATTAATTTAGCTCCAATGGTGAGGTTTTGGTGAAGACAAGTGGAAAATGAAGGATAAGGGAGCACAGAGTAAGCAAGCATATCGATTTTCATCATAATTTGCTTTCTCTCTGATAATTTTCCCTGTCTAGATTTTCTAAGTTATAGATGCAGGATTCTTATTTGATCTAGCCTGTTATATCGGAGAAAGAAAATTCAGTCAGAAAAATAAAATTAATTGTAAACTGGAAACATTTTCTCATAAAGAGGAACAGTTTTTCTCCCTTGATATGACAAAGATCCTCTTTACGAACATCCGTTTAGGACGCACTGTTCACTGGCAATAGAACTCATGAAAGTGAGTAAAATTTTCCCATTTTATGAAACAATATTTCAAGCTCTAAAAATGCTACAAATACATAAGTTTTATCCGATAGCCTGTTGGATGATCCTAACAGTAATAAAGGTTGCCAATTTTTTTCTATGGTGAAAAGATGTGTGGTAACTAAAATATAAATGAGGTTGCTTTTCTCACACAAACACACACAAGTTCTCTTGCCACCAATGGAGGGAATGACCAAATGTAGATCACAAAGTCAGCTCTCTTCTTTCAAGCCAGGTTCTTCTCCAAGCCAATTTGTCTGTGGGACCCAAGCACAGCCCTTTGGAGCAGGCTCAGTCCTCCCAGAAGCTCGTTGTACTTTCTGCTTTCTCTCCTCTGCATCCTCTTCTCAAAACTACCAACCAAGGAGCCTTCTAAGGTGAATCCTACTCTACTCTTACTCTTTCCATCTTCAAATAAACACTTGTATTTTCTATCTGTATTTTGTTTGATCTCTTTTCCTAACTCTCTTTGGCGCTTTTATAATTATTCTTGTCTTTTGACTCTCTTATATCCCTCCCCCAATCCTACTGCAGGCATGTGATTTCTACCCCTTCCAGCCCATCCTACACACCAGTACCATAGTATGTTTCCTAAGTCACAATTCAGAAAGAGTTCAAATTTCTTAGCTCTGACCGTAAGCCTTTTGCAGTCTGGCCACAGTAGCCTATTTTTCAGCTACATCACCATCCATTTGGGCTTCTGATTATCACCCTCCTCACCCAGAACCTGCTCCCTCTACAGTCTTCTCTGCATCAGTAATTGATATGAACAGCCAGCCAGTTACTCAAGTGAAGAAAATCCAGGAAGTTTCTTTGAGTCCTGCCTTGCACCTCCACATCTAATACATCCCCAGGCTCCTTGACGCTACTCCAGAGCATATGCCCACTCTGTCCGTTTCTATCCATTTGTGCTACTGCCTATCCAAACACCGTCATCAACTGAGCCCTGAACTACTACAGTAGTTCCTATTTAGTCTCTCTTGCCTCTCCACCATCCAGTTCCCACACAACACCAGAAGAGAGCTTTGTGGAAACATAAATCAAGTCACATCATGGCCCCTACTTCTGCCCCTATGTCATCTGGCTCATGTTGAACCTCTTTGACCCCCCCCCTTTACCACTTTATCTTCTCCTACTGTGCACCAGCCAAACTGGCCTTCCTTATAATCTTCTAACCCACATTTTCACCTGAAAGCCTTATTAGCACTAGCTGTTCCTTCTGCCTGTGATGCTTTTCTCCCTAAACTTTGCATGGCCACTTATCTTTGTCATTCAGCTCTCAGCCGAAATGTCACTACATTCTTCACCCAATATATATATTCTTTACCCAATATAAAGTAGTTGCTAGGTCACTGTCATCAAACCCTGCATGGAATTTATCTGATATTTCCGTTTTTTTTGTTTGTATGCTTATCTTCACTTGTTCACTGCTGAATTCTCTCATATCTAGAACAGTGCTTGGCTCTCAGTATGTGTTGAATGAATGAATGAATGAAACTTCCTTTCCCATCTCTATGCCCTGTCCACAACACTGCACAATATTCCTGATGGAGAATAATAGGACCGACAACCAGAAGTGGATTGAGTTGCTATGGAGACAGTAAGGCTGAGGAAGAGGAGGAGAAAACGCCTGACTAGAGGGGAGCATCTTTTTTGAATGATATTTACGAGATATGATCAACTAGGATCTTCAACATCAGCTTCAGGAAGTTTGGATCAAACATGATGTTATAGAGGATCCTTCTTAAATGTGGGGAAACAAAACCTGAATTCCATGAGGTCAGTGATGTTTGTTTTGGTCAATACTATAAACCCAAGACCTCAAACAGTACTTAACACACATTGGGTGCTCAATAAATAGTTGAAGGCGTAAGTAGGTGAACAAACATGATATAATCTTTAGGATTCTTTTTTTTTTTTTTTTTTGTGGGGT
>NW_006789313.1:2291671-2299535 GCF_000442215.2 Lipotes vexillifer
CTTCCCGGACCAGGGCACGACCCCGTGTCCCCTGCATCGGCAGGCGGACTCTTAACCACTGCGCCACCAGGGAAGCCCCTTTAGGATTCTTATTTGGAAATGGTTTATAAGACACAAAAGAGATAAGAAGACTATAGAATAAAATTTCTCAAAATCCAGGCAATGGATTATATTTAAGTGATTTATTAAAATCCAGTTTCCTGTGCCTTTCCTAAGACTTGCTGAGTGTCATCTAAGACTGGGATCAAGAATCTGAATGTTATGAGTTTCCTGTGTATTTTTTAATATGCACACTAAAGTTTGAGAATGACTGCCCTGGGAGAGGTAAGATGATGAAAGGCCTAAAGTAGGATCTATATCTGAGGAAATTAGTGAAAGACAAGCTGCCAGAATTTTGTGAAGTAGGGGAAAGAGTCAAAATAACTTTGCAACCTGGCAGACAGAGAATTACACTGTCATTGGTAAAATATAGGAGACTTGTGCATCATTTTAAAAACATATAAGGTAATAGATTTTCACCTTTTGGAAGACAATATAAAGGCATATATGTAAAGGTGGAATGTGAGACTATATTAAGAATACTATGGGCTTCCAAAACGATGGGAGGAATTGCACTATAATAAGTAGCAAAGGTATTGCTACTGCATTCCATAGTGTGAGAGTGCTAAAGACAAGTAAGTCTCATTTCTTACCATCAAAACCTTTATTAAAGTCATGTTACTCCTGTTTATTTCATAGCGAAAACATTTCATATGTCTCAGTAAATAGTTCTTTGTGTACTAGATCCTTGAAATAGGCTTCCTCCCAGCCATAACACTGGGGAACTGCTAGAACACAAGAAAGGATCTAATTAGAGGAAAGATCTGAGTGCACATTTCTCTGGTAAATAGTAACATTTTAGAAAGTTGTTCTGCTTTCCATAGTTCAGATTTTATTCATAATTCGTAGGCTTCAGAATCTAGAATCCATACTTAGTATCAGATTTTTTTTGATGTAAAGATGGGCTGAGGCCAGTGAATGTGACTCATGAGATAAATCTTAAAATTTGGAACTACTTTTGTTACGTTAGCCTCTGTACTTTTTTTTTAATAAATTTATTTATTTTATTTTTGGCTGCATTGGGTCTTCATTGCTGCATGCAGGCTTTCTCTAGTTGCAGCAAGTGGGGGGCTACTCTTTGTTGTGGTGCGCGGGCTTCTCATTGCAGTAGCTTCTCTTGTTGCAGAGCACAGGCTCTAGGCGTACGGGCTTCAGCAGTTGTGGTACATGGGCTCAGTAACTGTAGCTTGCAGTCTCTAGAGCGCAGGCTCAGTAGTTGTGGTGCATGGGCTTAGTTGCTCCGCAGCATGTGGGATCTTCCCAGACCAGGGATTGAACCCGTGTCGCCTGCATTGGCAGGTAGCTTCTTAACCATTGCGCCTCCAGGGAAGTCCCAGCCTCTGTACTTTTGTGTTAAGAGTAACCTGACGTTTAAAATACCCAGTGAGTTGAATACCCAAAAGTAAGTTAGTCCTTCCCACCATGATGGACAGATGTTTAATATATACTTGCAGAATGATCATCATAAAACCACAACTTCCTGTCAGGTTCTAGTCAATCACTATCATATGAAAGAAGTAAAAAAAGGAAGGTCAGCTGATAGAAGCAGTATTATACTGCTTCTATACTCAGGAGACTGCTTGCTTCACTGCAACCATTGTAGAGACTCTGATTTTTTGAGTCTGTTGCAAAAGTAGAGGCAATATATTAAGAGATTCTATGTGAACTGTTCTGCAGGTAAGACCTTTCTGGTTTTTTTCTCTAACTTGAATAAGAAGTAATGTTGACCCCAATTTTTTAAAAAACAGCAGAGGAAAAAAATGAAACTACTGCTTGAAAATGTATGCCACAAAATTTGAGTCACACATTAGTGAGGTGTGGGATACTATAACTAATCACTTCATTGTTCCTGTTAAGGGAGCTATGAGTGTGTCTCGGCAAAAAAAAAATGCCAAAAGCTAAGTAAGGCAGCATACCTGAGAGTAACAATTCCCGACCCGCCCTAGAAATGTCTGGTGAAGAGAACATATTTAAACATAAAAGAGGACCAGAATTTCCTTCATGGGGAGTTCTATGCTTCATAGATGACCATTCCTAGGGCAACTTTCATACAGGAATTCTAGATCAAGAAACTAACCTGAAAAAAAAAAAGAAAAAAGAAACTGACCTGATGAGGGAAATAGTTTAAACTCTAAAGTGTGCTAAAAATTACTACTGATCAATACCAATTCAAATATTGAAAGAAGGATCTTGGGGTTATTTATGCATTCTGTCAATAAATATATGTGTACAACTTTATCTCTGCATGATATAATTATGTTTCAATATCAACTATCAGAGTCTTACTCAGCTTGATCCTACAATAAGAAGAAAGGAAAATGATTCCTTGAAGATCCTTAGATCTAAACTACTAATTGTCTCAGACCTAAACAACTAATTAGCATACAGTCCATGGCCTCTTTTGCTTGGTCCCCTCAGTACCCAAGCTACCTAGAGGATGTCCAATGCAGAAGCAGAGGAGGAGGAAAGAAGTGATCCTTATCCAGAGGCTTAGAGAATTGGACATAAAGTCAAATGTTTCAGAAGACAAAGAGCTTTTCTGTGGCTTGTTGTGAAATGGCTCACTTTAAAAATATGAAGGGACTTCCCTGGTGGCATAATAGTTAAGAATCTGCAGGGGACATGGGTTCGAGCGCTGGTCCGGGGAGATCCCACATGCCGTGGAGCAACTAAGCCCGTGCACCACAACTACTGAGTCTGTGCTCTAGAGCCCGCGAGCCACAACTACTGAAGCCTGTGTGCCTGGAGCCCATGCTCCACAACAAGAGAAGCTACCACAATGAGAAGCCCGTGCACCGCAACGAAGAGTAGCCCCCGCTCACAGCAACTAGAGAAAGCCCGTGCACAGCAACAAAGATCCAATGCAGCCAAATATAAATAAATAAATAAAATTTATTAAAAAAAAATATGAAGATCCTCTCCCTTCATCTTAATACTGTAATACTTCTATGATTTTTATCACTTTCTCCCACATGGATAAAGATCAGTCATACACTAGAAGGAAGAAGTGGTTTTTTTCTGCAGAGAAGATATGTTTTCTATGTGTCAAGGACAACTGAGCTCAGAAGGCATAAGGTACATTTATTTAGAGGCTGAATTTATATAAGACTAAATTGTGATATTTTATTTCCCTCAAGTTTGGCCTTAAATCCATGCCACTTTGTTCTGAAGGTATATTTTTATTTTTGTAGATATTAGATTTATAGGCCTTTTGTGAATGACAGATGACATTGTTACATTTAGGTATATTTTAATCATTTAGCAATGTGCTAATAACCAACTGCATTTAGTGAATGAATATTTTTTAAAAACTTCGAAACGCAACTCTTTAAATCTACTGTTGATATTTACATTTTTTCATCAGAGTGATTGTGCTATAATTACCTAGAAATAAATAGCCCCTAACTAATTTTGCCCATGTCTAGTCCTCCTTTCAACAATAGCTAATCAAATATGTTTAGAAAGCAAAAATTAAAAGAAAATTTCATTCGTGATGCTCAACAACTACAAAATGCTTTTTAAGTTTTTTTGTCAGAAGATTATAATGTTTTTTTGTAGGGCATTAAAAAGGCATAGAACCAGAGACATAAATATAAGAGAAATAAATCACTTTCAACAATTTAGTCTAAAAACAATTAACTCTGGGTCATTTCTCAAAGTCAGTCTTCTAGGTCAGGAAAACGGAAAGTAATTTAGAGAAGCATAATACCTTTTACTAAATATTTCAAATCCAGGACGTCCATCTATATTATAAGTAGACAGAGAAAGAATTATTTAACAGCAGTTCAGACACTTCCCAGCTATGAACAACCAACTTGCAAACATCAACTGAGTAAAGGGATGTACACTTTCCTCTCCCCACTGCAACAAAGCTAAACTGGTGCTGGTTATGGGAACTTCCGAGTTCGCATCTCTTCTCTATCCCTTCCATTCTTTATCACCAAGAAGACTGTGCACAAACCACACACAGCAAGTTAGCAGGCTTCTCCGAGATGGAAGAGGGACTCAGAACCCTTCCATTTATTGAGACTCCCGGTATGTTAAAATTTCTAAATGTGTTAAAATGAGGTTACAAAATTTGTAGCCAAATTTGTATTTTAAATGTTCAATCCTGAAAATGAGTCTCAGTGACAGTGTGGATAACCTCATTAGGAGACAACATCAAGTGTCTGAATTTGAGGCCCTCAGGAGGATGAGAACAGACCAAACGGCTCTCCAAACTCTATAATTAGTCCTGCTATTTACTCCCAGGTTTCATTCTCTTGCAGTTTTCTATCAGGTTTCCCTGCCACCAGTATTTCATACCTCCAATCTATCCTCCATAATGCTGCCAGAGTGATCTTTCTAAAATGCCCATTTGAGGACTTCCCTGGTGCCACAGTGGTTAACAATCCGCCTGCCAATTCAGGGGACATGGGTTCGAGCCCTGGTCCGGGAAGATCCCACATGCCACAGAGCAACTAAGCCTGTGCACCACGACTGCTGAGACTGTGCTCTATGGCCCGCGAGCTACAACAACTGAGCCCGCGTGCTGCAACTACTGAAGCCCACGCGCCTAGAGCCCATGCTCCACAACAAGAGAAGCCACCGCAATGAGAAGCCTGTGCACCACAATGAAGAGTAGCTCCCGCTCGCCACAACTAGAGAAAGCCCGCGTGTAGCAACAAAGACCCAGCACAGCCAAAAAATAATAATAATAAAAAATAAATTTTAAAAAAATTTTTAATTAAAAAAAATAAACAAAATGCCCATTTGATGATGTTATTCCCCTGTTTAAATCCCTCCTCAGATTTCTAGTCATCTGTAGGATAAGGCAGGCTGCTTTACATGGGGACCACAGTCCCACCTGGCTCACCCCTCCATTTCTGTCTCCTGGCACATTCCTTCTCTCCTCTCAGCCTCTGTACTCAGTGCACTTTCATTTGCTCACAGTGTTCCCAGAACCTGGACTGTTCTGGTTCTCTCCTTCTGCCTGTAAAATACCTGCTCCTCCTTCAGGATTCACCACAAGTCTTTGAGGATCCCTTCGGGAGGCTCTGGCCACCTTCTTTTTTTTTTTTTGGCTCCACATAGCCTAGTTACTTTTTCACAGTCTTTATCACAACTGTTGCACTTAGTTGCTTATGAGTTTGACTCACCTTACTACGCTTGAAATTTCTTGAGGGCAGGGACTGTGTTTCATGCATTTTTTTTTAATCCTCAGTACCTGAGCACAGAGGGTACTACATTAATTCATATTACCATATTCTCATCTCTGTTGTTGCTGTTCCGTTTACTTGATTTTTCTTCACATGTTTGTTTCTTTTCCTCTTTTCACCATTCTATTTTTGAATTTTAAAAGGCACTTTCATCTTAGCTGGTAAGAGTTAAAATAGTGTTATTCAAAGACTTTTATCATGGATAAGCAGAATTATGTTTTGAAGGGGAATTCTACATAATTTTTAAAAAGCCATCAGCTTCTAAATTCCTCGAGAATACAAGCCTCTCCATGACAGTTTCCATACATCTCTTCTTCTCATACTTAAATCTGCTTCTCTTCAAGCACTGAGGGACAAGAAAATTTTAAGGTTTTATTCAATTTTATTATTTCTATCTCGGTTTTATTGCTGCAGTATTTTTTTTTTCTGTTACTTGTTCATTTCAAATATATAATGTTTCTGCTACACTGTAGATGAAGTGACTTTCATGAGCTGGCCTGCCAACCCCTGTACCATCCATAATAGCTTTTTCTGTGGAGAAATATATTTTAAGTTGCAAACGATATGCCTCAAAATTCTTTTGGAATTCAGCATATTTGTAGGTTGTGGATTCTCCACTAAGATTCTCCAGTGATATCAGAAAACTTGATACGTATTAAGTTGTTATTCATTCAGCAAGTATTTATTGATTAACAACATTTATCAGGATGAACTTCAGGCTCTGAGGATAGGGAGTGAGATGAATTAGGTCTCTGCTTTCAAGGGGTTTGCAATCTACACATATATTTTCCTAAAAGTCATCCTGCCTCTCCAGTATTTATTGCCCCTCCTGCAAACACATAAATTCTTTTTATGATCATAATGACACAGAAAATAACTATTATGAAAATTATAACAACTTTCATCCTTCTGAGAAACATTTCATAGATGTAAGGAATATTTTGTCATGTTTGTTTCCTTAAATAACTCATTTGAGATCATAATCATCCAAGAATGGCTGTTTTGTTTTGTTTTGTTTTTGTATGTTTGTTTTCTGGCTGCACTGTGCAGCATGAGGGATCTTAGTTCCCCCGACCAGGGATTGAACCGTGTCCTCTTTAGTAGAAGCACAGAGTCTTAACCACTTGGACCTCCAGGGAAGTCCCAAATGTTCTCCTTTTTAATGAGCTTCCCTCCATCTCAAAGAGATTTGTGGTATTTTGTTATTTCATAATATCGACATCGATCCTTCAGTGGAAGGATTCCTCAAACTGTATACTTATTTTTTCGAGCCCTCTTTTTCTTTGGTCTAGACGGATGGATCCATCCACTGTTGTCTCATGTATTGTCTTCTACCAAGAGAAAAAAGATAATGGGTCTGGAGATGTAAGGTCTTTAACAATGTACAATCCTAAGCATTTAGTATGTGAATTAGTGGTCTTACATGGTTATCCTTTAATCAGATCAGAATTATTCTTGGCAACTAATGGATGTATCTGTAAAATGAAATTTGTTCATTAATGATAGAAAGGGTCCTAAGGATCTTTTAACACGAGATAAATAAAGCAGCACATCAACAGAAGATAGGTACATTTCATAATAATCACTCTGAAAGAGCTATTTCAAGTAATAATTACCTACTCAGGAATGATGGGGCATTTCTAATGGCTGTAACTATAAGAATCACTTGCCATGTGGCAGGAAAAACCTGATATTTCTCCAAGCTTAAAATGGAAACATTCTTTAATGGGAAAATAATGTCTTAATTCACTCTCTTAAATTTTTTTTTTTTTTTTTGCTGTACGCGGGCCTCTCACTGTTGTGGCCTCTCCTGTTGCAGAGCACAGGCTCCGGACGCGCAGGCTCAGTGGCCATGGTTCACGAGCCCAGTGGGATCTTCCTGGACCTGGGCACGAACCCATGTCCCCTGCATCGGTAGGCGGACTCTCAACCACTGTGCCACCAGAGAAGCCCTCTTAAAATTTTTTAAGTAAATTAATAAAATGAAGAAGAAAATGTTTTCATTTCTATAGTTGTACTCATTATTTTCCTAAGGATAATATATTTTTTTAATTTATCCTCCCAAGAATTAAAAGCTGGCAAGACAGTATTTTCCTTTTCTGTTTCCATGGAAGGCTTTCTTCTATAAGACATAGCTTACCTTTCCTGATAAAGTATTTAACCTTTTCAACTCTTGGTGGTCTTTTTCCCTAAATCTCCAGTTTAAATCAGTTTATATTTTGTGGCTTGTCTAATTGTGGAGACCTCCTTCTCTGAAAAGGTCATACTACCCAGAAAAAAAAACAAAGAATACAGTTTTTTTGGTGCCAGTCTGAGAGGAACAAAGAGGCCAGCTCCTACTATTTAGAGTTGAGTAAAGATTAGGAAATTGGCACCATCTTTCTTGCCAGTCTATTCATTTGTTGCCTATTCATTCAACTAGTATTTACCGAATATCTACTCTAGACAGGCACTACTAGCGTAGGGAGCTGAAGTGAAGCCAGGGAATGTCAACACACACCAAAAATTACTGTACAATACAGGACAAAACACCAGAAGTTTATGTGTGGCACTCCAGCTTAGGGAAA
>NW_006789313.1:2299545-2330280 GCF_000442215.2 Lipotes vexillifer
GAGCACTAAACTTTCACAACACTGTTACAATTATAATTAGTTTTTTTCCACTTAGTTTTTTTCCACTTTCCACTGAGGAATCTACTCTTCCTCAGATTTCATGGCTTATCTTACCAGGGAACTTCTTAATTATAAGAACCTGTCAAAAGATAGAACTGATTTTGGAAACTCCTTGGAAAGCTTCTAAAAATAACCCCTCATATGGTTTGTAGAGCATCTATAGACCAACTTTCCACTGTTACCCTATCATTATTTTTATTGAAAAAATGCATAGATCCTCAGCAATCATAGACTGAATGTTAATGATTTTTACTGTTCTCAGATAAACTCTGGTATAATAAATCCACTGAATTTCAAGCATGTACATATGCTTAAGGCATCTACTGAATGAATCTAGCAACACCCCCTAGAATCGTGTACAACTAACTCAACCAGACTTGTTTGAAACCAGGTTTCTCAGTATGGGTACCATGGAACCTGAAAGATATTAATCATAGGATGAGTTAATCTACCTCATGGGTCAATCAGAAACCTGACTGACCTCAGAGTCTTGCCCTTTGTGTTGTACTTCCTCCTTTTGTACTACCTCTAGCCCTTGAATTTCTGGTCAGGAAGACCTTCTAGCCTGCTCTTAGTGATGTGGCTCCTCCTTGCCTGTCCTGCAATAGACTGAGCTTTGGTATTTTTCAGCTCTGATTATCTTTATATGTTGATTTTGACATGTCAAAGACCTATAATGTGTATTTTTCTAATTTTAAAATTATATAATGTTTACTACACAGAAGACATTGTTCTTAGGAATTTGCAAATATGAACCCATTTTAATAATGACTTGTAGTTTTTTTGAAGCAAGGACTGGAATCACAGATACTTTTAAGATGCATCACTTAACCAGTGAATGGACCTACCTGATTGTCCAGTATTCATCTCACCATCTAGCACCTCATTACTGTTCAGCTTTGTTTTTTACTTATTTTCAACAGTAACTGTCATGAAGATTTATGAAGAAAATGACTCAAAAAAGAAGACCAACTGCTAAGGCTGTTGACAGAAATAAAAAGGAAGCAAAGTAATTTGGGGAAATAATGTTTCTGGATCAGATGTGTAACATGAAAGAATTCACAAAACCTTCTACAAAGAACAAAAGAAAACTATTTTAGGGAGAAACCATTTCATCTCCCAACCAATGCAATAGTTGCACACCATGGGGAAGAAAGGTCAATGAAAGTTGAATTTGTTTCCTCGGTGTTAGGAGGCTATGTACCAGAAAGAATTATCAATGCAAAAGTAACTAGGGAGAAAGCCAGAAGTCAGAATAAAGTCAGAAGAAACATTCCCATAATATATAAAATTGGGGATTCACAAAGGTCCCCAAATATCTTTGTAAATGTCAGGGGTCTACCGCACTGTGTAAGATGCTTGAATATGACATAATTTTTGTTATTCAATGTGAATTTTTTAATTTTTATTTTATATTGGAGTATAGTTGATTAACAATGTTCTGTTTCAGGTGTACAGCAAAGTGATTCAGTTATACATATAAATGTATTCTTTTTCAAATTCTTTTCCCATTTAGGTTATTACAGAATATTGAGCAGAGTTCCCTGTGCTAAACAGTGGGTCTTTGTTGGTAGTCTATTTTAAATATAGTAGTGTGTGTATGCCAACCCCAAACTCCCAATTTATCCCTCCCCCACACCTTTCCCCTTTGGCAACTATAAGTTTGTTTTCCAAGTCTGTGAGTCTGTTTCTGATTTGTAAATAAGTTCATTTGTATCATTATTTTTATATTCTGCATATTAATGATATCATATGATATCTTTCTCTGTCTTACTTCACTTAGTATGATAATCTCCAGGTCCATCCATGTTGCTGCAAATGGCATTATTTCATTCTTGTTAATGGCTGAGTAATATTCCATTGTATATATGTACCACATATTCTTTATCCATTCATCTGTTGATGGACATTTAGGTTGCTTCCATGTCTTGGCTATTGGAAACAGTGCTGCAATGAACATTGGGGTGCATGTATCCTTTGAACTATGGTTTTCTCCAGATATATGCCCAGGAGTGGGATTGCTGGATCATGTGGTGGCTCTATTTTTAGTTTTTTAAGGAACCTGAATACTGTTTTCCAGTGGCTGTACCAATTTACATTCCCACCAACAGTGTAGGAGCGTTCCCTTTTCTCCACATCCTCTCCAGCATTTATTGTTTATAGACTTTTTGATGATGGCCATTCTGACTGGTGTGAGGTGATATCTCATTGTAGTTTTGATTTGCATTTCCCTAATAATTAGCAATGCTGAGTATCTTTTCATGTGCCTCTTGGAAGATCTAAATAGACATTTCATACAGAAGATCTGTATGTCTTCTTTGGAGAAATGTCTATTTAGATCTTCTGCCCATTTTTTGGTTGCGTGCTTGTTTCTTTTATGTTGAGCTGCATGAGCTGTTTAAATTTTGGAGATCAACCCCTGTCAGTCGCATCATTTGCAAACATTTTCTCCCATTCTGTGGGTTGTCTTTTCATTTTGTTTATGGTTTCCTTTGCTGTGCAAAAGCTTTTGAGTTTAATTAGGTCCCATTTGTTTATTTGTATTTTTATTTTTATTACTCTAGGAGATGGATCAAAAAAAGATATTGCTGAGATTTATGTCAGAGTGTTCTGCCTATGTTTTCCTCTAAGAGTTTATAGTATCCAGTCTTCCATTTAGGTCTTTAACCCATTTTGAGTTTATTTTTGTGTATGGTGTTAGAGAATGTTCTAGTTCCATTCTTTTTCAGGTAGCTGTACATTTTTCCCAGCGCCACTTCTTGAAGAGATTGTCTTTTCTCCATTGTATATTCTTGCCTCCATTGTCATAAATTAATTGACCATAAGTGCATGGGTTTATTTGTGGACTTTCTATCCTGTTCCATTGATCTATAAATCTGTCTTTGTGCCAGTACCATACTGTTTTGATGACTGTACCTTTGTAGTATAGTCTGAAGTCAGGGACCCCAATTTTTCCAGCTCCATTTTTCTTTCTCAGGATTGCTTTAGCTTTTTGGGATCTTCTGGGTTTCCATATCAATTTGAAATTTTTTGTTCTAGTTCTGTGAAAAATGCCATTGGTAATTTGACAGGGATTGCACTGAATCTGTAGATTGCCTTGGGTTGTATAGTCACTTTGACAGTATTGATTCTTCCAATCCAAGAACATGGTACATCTTTCCATCTGTTTGTGTCATCTTCGATTTCTTTCATCAGCATCTTATAGTTTTCAGAGTACAGGTCTTTTGCCTCCTTAGGCAGGTTTATTCCTAAGTATTTTATTCTCTTTGATGTGATGGCAAATGGGATTGTTTCTTTAAGTTCTCTTTCTGATCTTTTGTTGTTAGTGAATATTTTTTTCTTATTTTTTATTTTGGTAAAATAAAATTTACCATTTTACCATTTTACCATTTTTAAATGTACGGTTCAGTGGCATTAAGTGCTTTCCTATTGCTGGGCGATCATCACCACTATCCATCTTCAAAACTTTTTCATCAACCCAAACTGAAATTCTGATTTCATTAAACAATAATTCCCCATTCCTCCCTCCCTCCAGCTCCCTGGTAACCACTACTCTACCTTCTGTCTCTCTGAATTTAACCATTCTAGGTACCTCTTATAAGTGAAATTATACAATTTCTCTCCTTTTGTGTGTGGTTTATTTCACTTAGCATATCTTCAGGTTTCATCCATACTGTAGCATGTATCAGAATTTCATTCCTTTTCAAGGCTAAATAATATTTAACTGTATGTATATATCACATTCTGTTTATTCATTCATCCACTGACGAATATTTGAGTTGTTTTCACCTTTGGTTATTATGCATAATGCTGCAATGAACATTGGTGTACAAATAGCTATTTGAGTCTCTGCTTTCCATTCTTTAGTGTGTATACCCAGAAGTGGAATTGCTGGATCAATGGTAATTGTATGTTTAATTTTTTGAGGAACCTCCATGCTTCAACAGAAATATTTTAATAGAATTAATGAAGTTAGTATAATGGTGGCAAAGCTTAAATTTAAATAATAATTATCCTCACTACTGATTTTAGTAAACTAATTAAAACAAAAATCACATCCACCCTTTAATAGCCCTTATTTGCTGGTGCAAACATCTTGCACACATTCCATTGTTTCTAGACCAGATGTCCATAGCCGTATGTGTTCTTCTCTGTCTCTCTCTGGAAGCTGTCCATTGATTTTTCTTGGTGATTCATGGCCTCTGATTCTAATTAACTCTATTTTGATGGCAGAAACCCAAAAGTTGGAAAATTATCTACTGTGAAACTTGCTCATCAGAATTTAGGTTCACATTTTCTTTTGCATATAATTTTTACTTATTTCCTCATACAAGTCAGAAATAAATGACAGTTATGATCGTGGTCTGTTAACTTTTGAGAGTTTATTCTGCAATGTTTTCTGTCCACATTTTTAAGGAAATAAATTACTTAAACGGTTAGGGATCTTTTCTCCTTCTTTGATTACAGCACTGTCAGTTGTATTTGGGTTGGCCAAAAAGTTTGTTCGGGTTTTTCCATAAGCTGTTACGGAAAAACCCGAACAAATTTTTTGGCCAACCCAATATTTTCAGTTGGTTTCCTGAGTGTTTTAATGTAACAATACACATATTACCCATCATAAAGCCTTTTCAGAATCCTTTCAGACCAAAAGCCTAGCTCAAGTATTCAATATCCATTAAAGTTAATACATTTGCAAAAAATAGTTTTTGACCTCAAAGTTTGTATAGGAATCAAATGTCAGACAGGCTGTTTTGTGTCTCTCATTAACAGCAATACTGTGGTTTGTTTTAATACAATAATGTCAGTGATGAAATATGCAGGAAAAGCAAGGAATTAAAATAAATTTTAGTGAAACTTTTTCCCTAACCTATTTTAGTTATGCATTACACTGCAGCCCAGTAATGAACCAGATTTCTGGAATAATATTTACTTCACCCTGAAAATATGTGTAGCATTACATGTTGTGATAGTATAATCAAATTAGATGTAATATTCTTATTCTGGGGCTGTGATAGTATATTACTCCAAATTTGAAATCTGCTTAATTCTCTTTGCTTTAGAGGCTTAAATCAACTCAGATCTATAAGTGTGTAGCTCCATTTATTCTGAACAAAATATAATTTCCTTTTTAGGGAGGGAGTGTCTTTAAAAGGCTCATTAATAAAATCCTAATGAGGTATCTCGGACTTAGGAGAATACTCCTGTCATTTTTATGAGTTAAGTACAAAAAGTTATAAAATATACAGACAAGATTTCCTATCAAATACTCAATAGCAAAATGTTCCTGACAAAGTCAGAACATTCTAAAATAGATGAAAACTTTTCTAATGCCTTTGAAAACACCAAAGCAATTATGCTGATACTTTATGAACCAAAAGTCTTATTTTCTCACTGTGACTTGAGTTCAGCTGACACACCTTTAGAAAGAGAAAGTGGCACTCCTCATTGGATTTGTAGTTCAGGTAGCCTTATGACTTTAAGGATATAAATGTTCTATTTCTAGAACCATGTAAATACACAAATAAAATACATGCCAATTTACAAAGTGAAAGGACTAGTTGAAGAAATGTAAATATAAGAACATTAATAGGGATCCAAGGCTGAAACTAAAATATATATATATATATATATATATATATATATATATATATCAGACTATGGATAAATAATCATTGTAATAAGAACAGAACTTGAACCCAACAACAATAAAATTTTACCTAAGGCTATTTGTTGGCATAAAATTGAGGATCACTGATAACAGGAAGCATAAGAAAGGCATAGAAATTTTGGAGGCTGTTAAAATCGTCAAAGGTCAAAATGCTTTTTTTAAATTTAGCAACAAATCCATTCTCCAACTAGGCTCACACATGGCCTTATGCCTGTTGCAGTTTCACACTGGCAGCTTACAGTTTATTACTGGCATATGAAATACTGATAGAAATAATCACAGAATCACTGATCTGCAAAGAACCTCAAGAAATTCTGTTCTGCCCCCCAAACAGGAAGACACCTAAACCATTTAAGACAAAATAGCAACTCTCTAGTTTTAGAGGTCTTCAGGAGAGTTGCTGCTGCAGTTCTTTCTGTTCAAAAGTGATTTAACACATTTACCTGTTTTGCTTTGTGTCCCCTGAGTTCACAATGTAAACTACAATTATGTTTAATTAAACCAGCTTAGAAAGTTTTGCTTTCTGCATTTTCTCTTTATTTGAGCCTCAAAACTGCTGAGCTGATTTTAATATTGAAAAAAAAAAAAAAAAAGCCTTACTCCTAGGCTGTAACCCGGCATGACGAATTCCAGCCCAGAGCAACATTTTATGATCCAGTGTCAAGTTCTCGAAAAATGAAAAATGAGAGGAAAGAGAGGCTTAACTGTAACATGGATACATTTTGGACTGGATGTTAGCCATTTGAATAAGGTGTGTGTGTTTAATCATAAAAACTGTATTTTCCTTTTCTGGTTTGAGCATGCAAAACCTGTTATTTTCATAATCAGGGCCAAATGTGTTTTGTACTCTGAAATTGAACCAGAACTCAAAAGGGGGATGAAAGAGCAAGCAATAGATTTGAGGCAAGTTTTAATTGAGAAGAAAAATCCCACCACCTATTCATTTTTAAAGCATGAGCTGCATTCAACACACAAATCCTTCATTATTCATACGTGGAAGTACGTGTTTAATGATTAAGTCTCTAAGGATTTATTTGATAGAATAATCTAAATTTCTTTTTTTAAAAAGAGGCAAATGAAATGTGGTTTTTAATTCTTTAAAGGACAAGTTACAAAGCATGTAAAAATATACCACAGGCTATTAGTTTTTAAAACTATACCTACAATTTGCCTATCCATTGGTTTGTTCATCTGGATATCAGTAACATACAGACTTGATCTAATAATGGCTAATTATGCAGTTGTTTATCAGCTCATTTGAAACAGTTTGAGATTCAGTCTAGCTCAGCAAATTACTGTGCTTAAGGCAGTTCCTATATTCTAGAAAATTATAATATCCCCAGAAGGCAAAGAATTAATAAAAATCCTCTTTTGTAAAAGATTATCATTGCAGAGCAAATGGAGCACATCTTTTCTATCCTACTGCATTTAATATTCTCATTTTTTCCCTGAAAGTCTGATGGGGAGGCAATGAGAATATCTCTGTTTTATTAACTTATTAAGAGGCATATTTATAGAACTCATGCACTATATTGATTCCTAAAGTTGCGGCACTGCTAAGAGCCAATAATCACAGAAGAGCAGGATAATTCAATTTGTTATCCCAGAATGTTTCTGAAATTCGGTAGAGCCCAAATTTTCACCCAGTTCAGAAAGCCTGGGTATTTAACTTCTGTAAGCCTCAATTTATTCAACTGTAAAAGAGAGGTAATAACAAAAGACAACCTCTGAATGTTGTGAGGAATAAATGAGACAGTGAATGCAATGCACATAATACAATGCCTACATATAGTAAATAATGTTAGTTTCGGTTATTATTATGGTTATGGTTAGTATTATCATTATCTCTTGTGGATCAGGAATCAAAGACCTATGCATTTAATTAGCCTATATATTTATATAATTATATATAATTAGCCTTATACTTTACAATATAAATATTTTCATATCAGCTGCAAGTTTAACATGAACTTTCTGCTCCAGCACTTTTTAACCCAGAAATGCTTCGACAAGCTAACATCAAACCAGCCAGAATAGGTGGGCTACTACTATACAAGAAAAATCTTGTACACCTAGGCTGTACTTTGGAATCATTCCAACTTCATAGCAGCTGGGCTTGACAACATAGTGTTTTAAAAAGCACTTGATGCTGCCTCTATTGAACTGTGCCAAAGACTTTTGAACTTTTTGTTCACGATTCAGATTTTGTTGTAGATTTTGCCACCTTCATTTCCTCCATATTGGATCATTACATCATATTTTAAGAAGAAAAAAGACCTTTAAAAACGATCCAGATGCCTTAGTTGGAACATATGAGACTATTGCTTTGTAACATTATTTGCACAGAATACCTGTACCACTTCATGTACTTTGTCAACCAGGACTACTTTTGGACTTCCTGGTAAAATTCGGTGTGCTACCTTTAGTTTATAAATATGGTTGAAGCCTACATAGATATATACATATATATAATTTTTAAAAACAAACTACATCTTCATTTGTATATCTGAAGAACTAAGTTAATAAGTGTTCCCTAAAATCAAAAGTCAACCCTAAAGGTAAACTTTGGAACTGATGGTGACTCAATTTCCCAATTCCTGGCTTCTAGATAGCTCTGCTTCTCTTGGTTCAAGAAAACAACTCGTAAGGCAGAGCATTTCAACCTGGTGGAAATGGACACACTACTGAGCTTTTTCTGCCCTAGTATGTGAAAAGCAGACTATCCAAACATCAGGAACAAACTACAGAAGTTAGCTGCTCTTCACTTCATTCTATATCCAGTGTTAGACTTTTTAAATTTTAAAACATGCAAAGACTTTTTAAATGTTAAAACATGCAAGCAATTTTTCTTAATGTTCATTGCAGTACTATTTACAATAGCCAGGACGTGGAAGCAACCTAAATGTCCATCAACAGAGGAATAGATAAAGATGTGGTACATATATACAATGGAACATTACTCAGCCGTAAAAAAGAACAAAATAATGCCATTTGCAGCAACATGGATGGACCTAGAGATTGTCATACTGAGTGAGGTAAGTCAGACAGAGAAAGACATATATCATATGATATCACTTACATGTGGAATCTAAAAAAATGGTACAAATGAACTTATTCATAAAACAGAAATAGAGTCACAGATGTAGAAAACAAACTTATGGTTACCTGGGGGAAAGGGGGTGGGAGGGATAAATCTGGAGATTGGGATTGACATATACACACTACTATATATAAAATACATAACTAATAAGGACCTACTGTATAGCACAGGGAACTCTACTCAAAACTCTGTAATGACCTATATGGGAAAAGAATCTAAAAAAAGAGTGGATATATGTATATGTATAACAGATTCACTTTGCTGTACACCTCCAACTAATACAGCATTGTAAATAAACTATACCCCAATAAAAAATTTTTTAAAAACCTCAAAAAAAGAATACAACATTGTAAATCAATTATATGCCAATATAAAATAAAAATTAAAAAAATTTTAAGTGGATATATGTATATGTATAACTGATGCACTTTGCTGTACATCTGAAACTTACACAACATTGTAAATCAACTATACTCCAAAAAAAAATTTTTTTAAGAAAAGAAAATCCATGTAGGGTGCAGAAGCTAACAGCTGTAAAAAGTGAAAACTTGCTAGAAAGCAGTGACTCTGGAATGCATGTTTACTCTGTAGACTAATGAGACCTCAGCATTGTGGAGGAGAATGTTTTGAGCCCTTTCCATTACTAAAAACTGTTAAAATGGGTTATTGTGACTCTGCTTATTATAGAGGTGGTTTAGGAAAAAGCTAGCCTGGAGAGGGTAAGGTGTCTTTCACCAAAGGTTTCCAGAATCCCAATCAAACCCATTGGCATGGGGCCATGAAAGCAACATCTTTTCATCACTACCAACACAGCTGTGGTTGTGCTGTTGTTATTGTTTAATCTCTCCATGTTCAGCCTGCTATAATCACCATAACTCACCCTAATGTTACACGATTAGCAGCCTCAGTTGTGGTGAAAATTAAACACCACTCACATAGCGTCTGTGACCTTTCACCCCTCATGGAATGGGTCAGCATTGCATTCACTGAGAGACAAAATGCAGAAACTCACACGGTGCTGCCTGCACTCTCTCAGGCTGGGGAATCAATGGAAATTTCACTTTTCAACTGTGTGTGTTGATCCCTCAGCAGCCATACTATGAAAGTTCAGTTCTTCCACTTAATTTATTCTCATCCTGTGATTTCAAAAGAATTTCGTAAAGTATTGCTGTAGTGCCTCAATGCAGAGGCAAAGTATCATTTTTAACAGGCAAAAGTTCATCAGTTTCATTCACACCATAGTCTGTGAATTAACTGAATGTTGGACATATTAAGAGGTTTGGAGAATTTGATGTCTCCTGGTCTTACACTGAAGAGAGTACAGACGTACTCTCATTCAACTCTCAGTTGTCGAATGACAACAACTGGCAAGAACGTACAAATAACTAACCATCATCTTTTTCTAAAAGGAATACATTTCCTTCCGTGCTAGAGTCCTAAGTTTTGTGGAACATTGATAGTAAATACTATAGAAATCTGTTATTAATTTACAGACCTTTTAGATCATAGCAGCAATTAGAACTAGAAAATTATTTCCTGACAACTAATATGGCAGGGTGAAAGTGGTAAATTTTTAAATATATGAAAGATTAGGCATTTATTTAATAGAATGTTTCTATTTATCACACCTATACTTTTAACCAGATTGACAATATGTGGCATGATGAGTTTAATTTTCTATAGCACAGTACAGACTCTCTGCATTTTTTCTAATTACCACTTCCTACATGTCAGCTCAAATAGGAATAGACTCACTTGGTTCAGCTCAATTTCCACAGCCTGACAGGCACTGATATCGAAATTAATTCCAAAATGAAACTCATAAAAGAAAATCCTATTTGACAAAAGAACTACTGGGCTTGAATCACAGTTGCACTTGCATTGTGAAGTCCCATTTTTATTTTTATTGTATATAAAATAATGCCAAAGGAGAGACTGAACACCCAGAGAGAGTTCATTTGGGGCATCCTGATGGTATCTGCCATATGCAAGTAAAGCAGAAGCCATTTTTATGACATCTTGAGAACTTGAAGATTGAATTACAGTTTTAGTAATCATCAGTTCCCCTTCTCCAGTGTCACTTTTTGGTAATATATTGCGTAGAAAAGACTTATGGTTCCAGTTTTATAAGCTTGCAATAAAAATATAACAACTAATGAATTATTAAAGTTGTAAACCATTGTGAAAAAGGAGAAAAAGTTTTATTGACGTAGAGGCTGAAAAACTGATTATAATGGAGAGCAAAATGTATTGTGCTGATTATTCCTAAGATTTTCCCTAGTTTAGTATATTGTACATCTTCAAGATATCTTTCAAATCAAGGTCTGGGTATATAGGGTTTTTTTTCATTTGTTGCTTATTTAGAACTGGCCATGGTGGAAGACAAACAACACCTATATAGTTCCAGGTACCAATTTATTTTAGTAGAGTTGTGAGTGCAAATAAAGTAAGGAAAAGAAAGATAATATAGAGAGACTTAAGGTTAAGTAAAAGATGCTAACTGAAAGAAATCTAAATATGAAATGACTACATTTTTCCAGAGCAATATAGACTCAAGAGATTGTCATGTCTTTCCAGAATTTTTTTTTTATATTGATTTTACAGTCACTCAGTACTACTACTTTCTAGCATACTATACTATTCTGCTGCTGTGTACAAAAGGTACTAGGCTAAGGTGTTTTCTCTTCTCCAATGTTCCTCCATTCCTCTAATAGGTCTTCCCTGCTAGTGCCAGACTTCTTCCAGAACTTTCTGTCCATAAGGTGCCTCCTTTCCCTTGAATTTCTAGGCCCCACCTAGGAATCTTGGAGCATTCTCTGGCTTGGTCAGAATGTTGGCATTCCATACTTTTGCACTCCCACACTCCATTCTCTCTCTGCCTCCACGATTGCTGGATATTGAAACAGCTCAAATCAGCCACCCACACCCATACCTACCCTCCCTCTCACACACAGACACAAACAGATACCTCTTGGCCACATGGAAGAAAAAAGGGATCCCCTTGACTAAATAATCACATTTATTTCTCTAAAGGAAATTAGAATAAGCAAGTCTCGTACTTCCACCTGGTAAATCAAACCATACGGAGGACACACAATAACGATGAGTTAATAGATCTTTTAGTCTTGTCCACAACAATAATTCTGGCCCTCTTACCTGCTACTACATATGTTTTCTCTCTCATCTAGACTCAACAATAACAAACTGGCTATAGTCTCACTTTGATGGTGATGGTAATCATAGTGTAATTTCTATGTGCCAGACCCTATACATTAACTTATTTAATCTGCACAACATCCCTATGAAATAAGTATTATTCTGATTCTACAGACATTTAAGACATTTAAGTCTTGCTCAAAATCACATAGCTAAAACGTGTCAGAATTGCAATTCAACTTAAGCACATGGCATACACATGCTTACCAACTATACTATATTAATGTGGAATGATTCAATGTCTAAGGCATCATCACCAAAAGGAAAGAGTAGGGTTAAAAAGAAGTGTGGGGCTTCCCTGGTGGCACAGTGGTTAAGAATCTGCCTGCCAATGCAGGGGACATGGGTTCGAGCCCTGGTCCGGGAAGATCCCACATGCCACGGAGCAGCTGGGCCCATGCGCCACGACTGCTGAAGCCCACACACCTAGAGCCCATGCTCGGCAACAAGACCGCAATGAGAAGCCCACACACCGCAACAAACAGGAGCCCCCGCTCGCCACAAATAAAGAAAGCCCGCGCGCAGCAACGAAGATCCAACGCAGCCAATAAATTAATTAATTAATTAATTTTTTAAAAAAGTGTGGAAGACCCAGTGTTCCTCTCTGGTTTCTCCTATTCACTCCCTTGTCATACATTTGTTGAGTACAGGTAATGTGCCAGTCTATCCTTGATCTGAGGATATAAAGATGAATAACATACAGTTACTGTCCTCATTATCCATTGAGAAGGAAAACCAGGTAAACAGTTGTAGTTCAGTTTGATGTTGTAACTGAAATGTATATAAGGTATTATGGGAGGACTAGGAAGAAAATAAAGCCCAAGGAATGCAATGCTGTTACTAAACTTATTAACAGCCTATCTCCAGGAGAATAGTAGATCCTCTAAGGGAGAATCCAGAATAGCTCCATCCTCAATTGAGAAGTTTTATGAAAGTAACTGTCTGCTTCCCCTTCCCTAGACTAGGAAGGAAAAACACTTAACTAGGTCAACTCCATTCATTTCCTTGAAATCGGAGGATCTTCCTTCTTCCTTCCACACCTACAGCTCTATAAGCCAGGAGGACTCAGATCAATTTGGAGCAATTTTTGTCAGCAATCTGGAATTGGCTACCTCCCTGACATCTAGAATCCCTGAAGGTACATTGCTTGGTTTAATTAGAACCTCCTACGTCTTCACTTCCAATTCCACAGCAATGAGACTTGAAGTTAAGTAGCCATAGACACATGGATAACTGGTAATTCCCTTGACCCCCTCCAACACATGATCTCTATTATTGAGAAATTCTACCAAGCTGGATTCATTGTATATACATGGCCCAGGAGTGGAGAACCATGCTGTTTCCTCCACAACATCCAAAGGTTACCATGAGCTCCCTCTGAGAATACTTCAGAAAGCACTAGATACTTCCTATTCTTTATATTATTGAAAACCATGAACTTGAATTCACAGTACAGCAGCCAGTATAGGTACCAGTCACTATGTTTAGCGTCTTCGATGTATAGTGTCATAGGAAAGCCAGAAATTGAAAATACCTTAGTCAGGAAAAGCAACAAAACTTCATAAATAACCCAGGATAGCTAAAATCTCTTTTCTTTTGTCCTGAGTAACCAGGGTTCTTTCTTTCTCTTCTAAATAAGAATGGCTAATACCTTTGTAATAAAACTCTATTAATTTTTCAACCAAGCCAGGAAAGAAACAGGGTGTTTGGCCCCTGGCAACAAAACCTATGGTACTACAGCTAAAAAGATCTAGAAAACAAGGTCACCTAACTCACCTTGAATAAAGAAGGCTATTAGGAGCTTCAGCCACATTGAGGTCTGAAGGAAAGAGCACCTTCAGATCTTTGGCCTAGTGTGATGAGCTCAAGAAGCCAAAGATCAGGGCCTATGCACTACCCAGCAGATCACTATGGATGCCTAGGTTGAGATTAAAAGCCTCCTAACGACTGAGCAAGTGAAGGATAATCATCTAAACCAAGAACTGCTAGGAACAGTATTTCTCCAGAGAAGCCATCTGTCTGGAGGACCTGGACCTGGAGCTTTTATTTAATGAGAAAAGATAAGAACATTATAACCTGCACTTTATTTATTTTAATAAATTTACTTACTTGTTTTTAATATTTTTGGCTGTGTTGGGTCTTCGTTGCAGTGTGCGGGCTTCTCATCGCGGTGGCTTCTCTTGTTGCGGAGCACGGGCTGTAGGTCCGTGGGCTTCAGCAGTTGTGGCATACAGGCTCAGTAGTTGCGGCTCGCAGGCTCTAGAGCGCAGGCTCAGTAGTTGTGGCGCACGGGCTTAGTTGCTCCGTGGCATGTGGGATCTTCCCAGACCAGGGCTCGAACCCGTGTCCCCTGCATTGGCAGACAGATTCTTAACCACTGCGCCACCAGGGAAGCCCCTAACCTGCACTTTAGAAAAGACCTGAAAAGCAAACAAAGGAAGGAAATACACACATACAATCTTTAGAAAAGAAACATTTCTCCAAAGGAAAGAATATATAATACTTTGAGGCAACCAATCAGGGATCAGCTGGTTTCATTTGCAGGAAAATGTCATACAGAGATAAATATTCAATAGCTGGATACAGCAGGCCTTGAAGATAGCAACCATTATGGTTTACCATAGGAGCCTATAAATATAAACATATCTCTGAATAATAACTAGCACTGCTGGTAATGCAATAATTTTTCACCTTACATCTACCCTCAGACAAGCATGGTAGTGTCTTTGAATGTAAGAGACAATGAGTCTATGTGAAGGACTTAGTTCAAAGTACTGGTTTGTTTTACACCAACTGTCAAATAGGCCTCTCAAAACTCCTCTAAGTATTAGAAACAGTGACCTGGGGGTGAAAGGCTTGTAGCCCAGGAACTGATCCCTTGAGCCACCCAGATATCAATCCCTGACGATTTTGATTAATCCATGCTGACTAACCAGATTTGAATCAGTAGAAATTATCTGTAACAAGAAACTAATTGTGTATTTAGTAAGTTCAGTGAAATTTTTGGTGGCTTTAAATTTATATGGAAAAGACCCTACTGACTTTTGAAATCAAAATTCATACCACCTTAAGGCAATATTGCCTTGGGTTATAATAACTTACGGTGTTCTACTTTCTCTCTTGAGTAATGTGTGGTCTGAAGGCATCTGATCTGTTTACTCATAAACGATGAAAATTCTTTCACTGTTGTTTATGGAGACTTTAGATCTATTCACATAATGTAAAAAAGCACATTAACACGTACCTCTATACTACTTTCATACACCATCCCTGTTTAAATGAAGCAGCAAATCACAGCCAATTTCAAGCAACGTTACAATCTCAGCTCAAATTATTCAGTGGCTTAGAATAGTAAAAAGATGTCCCTAAAGTTACATCATCTTTAGGAGACAGGAGACCTCAGGTGTTAGAGAGCTGCTGAGAGGCAGAGTAGATGAACCAATAAACCAGTGCTGAATTTATATTGTACTTTTCACACAGGAAGATTATCTAGGCCTCCAGTACACCTACACGTGAATGCACGTGTGACATCTGACTCTTTTCACTTCATTTCCTTATGGACCATTTTTCTAGAAAAGAAGATGGAAAATTTCAGCCAGTCACAAGTGGACTGAGACCCACCAATCTCATTTCACATTGAGCAGGTGTACCAGACAGGGTTTGAAACCAAGCTACAAAGGTGAAAAAAAAGAAAATACTATTAGAGCTAAACAGATGGCCCTTCATAGGAGCTATGGCACCAACTTAAACTGGGTTTGTCTTAGTATCTAGAGTAAAGCCTTGCCTCATAGTTCTTTGCAATTCAATATTATTAAAATCCTCTTTTTAGCACAAACCGCTAACATATCTAATAGAAGGACCTTACTAATCATTTCTCTCTCAAGGAGGAAAGAAGTCTAGAGGCCAGAGCTTGAGGTCACAGGTCTATGAGGGAAGGCAGCAAGGTCTGTACTTTATCAAATGCGGGAACCTCAAGAAGCCTTCACCTCTTAACCAGGGTGCTCTTTTTGTGGCCCCAAACAGAACTGTTCAAACCATTCTTTGCCTTAAGTGGATAAAAACCCCTTTGAATATTCACCAGAACCCTCTAGCAAGCCTGCATTCGTTATATTAAGGATTTTAAGCAGACTATTGGTATTTGTTCTGAATAGTTGCACCACTGTACCAAGCACACGTAGGGCAATAGGTGAAAGGGTAAAGAGCCCTTGGTTAATAGAATTTACGCGCTGTGTGAGTCTAAACTGTTTAGCTGCCTGACAGAATTTCTATAAAGCCTAAAATAAATATCCATAAACTTAGCAGATATGCAGGAGAACTAAAAAACTGCTTGTTTTATTTCTTCAAAGGTCACACTTTTTTCCCATGACATAGCAGTAAATGGCATGATAAAATGCCTTCAATATATCATAAATTATGGAAAATAACCATTGACTTTTCTAGATAGTTTGGGATATAAATACTTGGGACATTAATGTTATAGATGCTTTTAAATATGAGCAAGAAGTATTGCCAAACTCATACTCTTCAAATAAATCATGAATGTGATAAAAATTAGAATGATATTGGCCACACTTAGAAAAAATGGTTCTAGAATACTCCAATTTACTCATAAAATACATTGGGTTGAAATTTCACAAATTTGAAAACCACTGACAGTGGACCCAGGACCACTATTAATATATCTGAAAATCTATTTGATTTTGTCCTCTGATGTCTCCAGATTATAAATTCCCTGGTTCAGCGGTACCACTTAAAGATTCAAGTAATGCCTCAGCCCACTAATGTGTTTACCAACTATCCTAACTAATATCATTTAAAAGAAATAACAAAGTAAAAGCATCCTTAAGAAGATACAACAGTAGTATCCTAGGCTCTCTTCAAAAATATTTATCTATTCTCTAATCCATATCTCCAGCCCTGACTTGTCACAAAGCCCCATTCCTGTGTATCATCAACATATAGCATATTTCCGGTTGAATTTTCCTCAGTATCTCAAACATTTTAAACCAGGGGAAAGCAATCTATGACCTATGGCCAACTTTGGCCAGCAGGCTGTTTTTGTAAATAAAGTTTTATTGAAACTCAGCTACCCATATTCATTTACATATTGTCTATGGCTTCTTTTGCCCTACAATGACACAGTTGAGTAACAGAGATCATACAGCCCACAAGGTCCTTTACAGAAAAATTTGTCAACCTGTTATAAACACAAAGGAAAACTCAGGATCTTTTCCCCAAAACATGTGCCTCTCTTCAGTTTCTACTACTATAACTCTAAGTTGGGGGCTTATCATGACACATTCATTTTTTTTTTAAATTTATTTATTTTATTCTTTTGGCTGCGTTGGGACTTTTTTTTGGCTGCGTTGCTGCACACGGGCTTTCTCTAGTTGCGGAGAGCAAGGGCTACTCTTCGTTGTGGTGCGCAGGCTTCTCATTGCGGTGGCTTCTCTTGTTGCGGAGCACAGGCTCTAGGCGCGCGGGCTTCAGTAGTTGTGGCATGTGGGCTCAGTAGTTGTGGCTCGCGGGCTCTACAGCGTAGGCTCAGTAGTTGTGGTGCACGGGCTTAGTCGCTCTGCAACATGTGGGATCTTCCTGGACCAGAGCTTGAACCCGTGTCCCCTGCATTGGCAGGCAGATTCTTAACCACTGCACCACCAGGGAAGCCCGTGACACATGCATTTTATGGCATAGCCTCCATTCTAGTTATATATTGCCACATAACAGAATACTCCAAAACTTAGTGACTTAAAACAACCACCATCACTGTTTTATATTTCTTGATTCTGGGAATCAGAAATTTGGGCAAGATTCTGCTGAGCAATTGTTCTGCTCCATGTGGCATTAACAAGACTTACTCACTGGAATTTATCTGATAGCTGGCTTGTCTGGAGGGCTCAGGGAAGCTTCATACACATGTCTGGTGCCGTCAGTGAGGACAGCTGGACAACTGGATTCAGCTATGCGCTTTTGCCTGCCCTATAGTCTCCAGTTTTTGCTTATCTGACACCATCATTCCTTGTGACTTTCAGTGTGTACATCTTCCCAATTTTTGAGTTTGTTGAGGATGCCTGTGCTTATTTCCTGTTCCCCAGGGTTCCCAGCACAGTGTCACTCAATAAGTGTTGTCCTACTTAATAGGCTTTAACTTATGACCCATTTGCTTCAATATAATATCTTCTAGGTCTGACTAATTTCTGTTAGGCATCAGGGCTAGGATAATCTGCAGTCCTACATCATCCTAAGTGAATTTAGGAGTGCTTTTCTGTTTAGTGCTACTATTACCTTTTGCCAGCCTGGATGAACATGTTATGACAGAGAGAGACAAAGTTATTTGAGGTGGGGGTGGGGGAAGGAGGATGCAGGGTATAATTCAGTGTCATATATGAAGTAGATACCAAATAAATATTAAATGAAGACGATAAGCCCACATCAGGATAGATTTGCGTGGAGAAGCCAATGAATGAAAATTTTAAACATGCCACAGTCCTTTGGACACTTTTATAAAGTATAATTAATTCTGGTATTGAAGAACAAATATAATTTATAACTCTTTAAATAAAATCATAATAAAGGGGAGAGAAAGTACTATAGAAAAGAAGTAGGTATAATTAGCTAATTTAAGATTCAATCTTTTAACTATGTTCCACATTTCTTATGCCCTGGATCCATATTTTGTTCACTGTTTCCCCAGAACCTTAACAGTGCTGGAAACATGAAGGTTATTCAAGAAATATCTTGTTTGAAGCTATACTTGCCATGATAGTATTCTATATGCTGTAAAACCAAATTAAATAGATGGTGTTCCTGCCATCTAGTTGCAAAACTGTCTGAAGAAAGGGACTATTTTAGGCAAAATTGTTCCATTTGGGGGTTATATTTTGCAAAGTAACTACAAATAAGAAAGTTTGCTGTTATATTTACTGCTTTAGAACCAAAAAAAAAAAAAAAAAAAAAAAAAAAAAAGAATATCTATTTTGGACCAGAATATGGCTCAGTTTGAGTTTTTAAGGTCTGGTATACCTGACTTGGTTTCTGGTGTTCTAAGATAACGTCAGAAGGAGCCTTGCCTTCTCTTACAGAAAAGCCTGATGGCTAGCTAATTCTGAAAACGAATTTCTTCCCTGCTGCTGTCCTTAACCACAGAGACAGTCATTTGAATGCTTTACAAAAAAGGCCTCAAGGCTCCTCGTGTTTCACCTTTTCATTGCTCTGCCGATCATTTAGAGGGCAGACTTGTTCCAGACAGCTTTAATTAAATGGTACCAAGGATGCAGATAGATGTCAATGGAAGTGATCCATAACATGAGGCTAAGCATGTATTTAACAGTGTTCCATCCAGTTCAATCACCTTCTAGCATTTCAGTGGCTTTATATTCATGTAGCAAAGAATGAATGTGTATGTGTGTTTTTTTTAATCCATCCCATTAGTGGCCATATGCTTGGGCTTCACTGGATACAAGAACTGTCTGCAATCTGCCAGGGATTTAGGGACATCAATAATTTGTGAATAGTCATGTTGGTACTGGTCGAAGGGTTAAGTGCTCTGCACACCAGGGGCACCTCTTAGGGGATTTGAACTCTTAGTTGACTGTTAGGAACCTTATCCCCTGTGAGGTTTCCTACTACATGCTGCTTGTCAGATGCATCCAGCTGTAGCTGGGAAGCATTATTAGCTCTGGGATTTAAAGATCTGTGTTAAGTACTGATAGAATGGTGTCTTTGAGTTAAAAAGCTGGAAGAGTACATTGTGGCAAACTCAGGGAGGTTTTCATGTCCCATGTTTAGGATATATTCTTTCCTTTTGCCTATTCTTTCATACATTCCTTGTGGCTAGATAACACAGCATTCTTTTGAGAAAGAGTTTATGTTTAACACTTGTTCCTACAACTTTCTGGTAGATTCTACTGTATCAGCCAAAGTAGAAAGATAAATGTCTCTTTAAAATAAGAGAAATTTTGCCATGAAAAGCTTTTCTTCCCATTTCCCTACCAGAGGGTGAAGAATAGGTAACATGAATGAATTTTGAAGTTTGGTCTTCAAAAATTTTTGAAGTACTGGTCTTGCACGAAGATTTCTCAAATATAGTTATTTTAATACTGAAAGCAACAGAGATTTTATAAAAACCTTTTGCCTTATGTGCTAGCCTGTAACTTCATGTATACCTAAGCCTTGTCTGTCTTACTCACTGTTGTAGCCCCAGCACTTGGCCCAGTGCCTGGCAGATAGTACTTAATAAATGCTTGCTGGGTGAAAGGACGGAGGGAGGGAGGGAGGGAGGGAGGGAGGGAAGGAAACACTTGGGAAAATACTTTTGTACGTCTGACCTGCATGCAAGTAGTTGCTCTCTAGTATTTTCTAGAAGCTGTTTTGGATGTGGCAGTGGATGTTTAGCCATAAAACATGTTTCAGTAGTTTTAATGAATATGGATTTCAGAGTAAACTTACACTATTATGACCTCTTAGTAATACTAGCACTTAGTTTTCTTGTTGGGTAAATTATAGGAATAATTATTATAGGAATAATAATTATGTTGTGATGACAGGTTTCCAGATTATTTTTTCTACCACATACCTAGATGTGATTTTGTTTTAATGTGACTGAATACTACCAGAGTAAAGCATATTGCAGTTTCTTAAAGGAGGGTAATGATGATTAAGCACAGGGATCTTTAGTCTTTCTCTCCTTAAATATCTAACTGATCTTAAAGACAGAGATAATTTGTCTAGTTGACAGCTGATATTCTACGTGTGTTTGTTTCCAGTAATTCCAGGCTTCTTACCCTGGAGTAGTTTTATCCATCCCTTAATTGTCCCTAGCTGATGTATAGAAGGTTTTTCTCAACTTCTTAACTGCACAATGAGGCCTCAGTGGACACCTAGATTGTGTCTGCTTGGGAAGATGCCAAGCACTAATGAGTATTTTGTTTAATGTAATGGAAACTGAAAGTGCATGGCGTCTTCCTTGACTGATCAATGCCCACTTCTGTTGTGTGAGTGTATCTATACATTCTGAATTCTAGAAGAAAGGTCACAAGGGGGCAGACCACTTAGTGTCTGCCTAGGAAGGACTTGAAGATTCAGAAGCTGTGTTTATATGGAGTTCAGTATAGGTAGAAAGTACTTGAGTTAGTACTTCATCCCCTCCTCCTCTGTTCAGATATGCCATCCTTTCTTTCAAACCCAAAGTCCATAGTCCTAAACTTTTTCATGTTAATTTTAAAATGTTCATGTTAATTTATTCCCTAATTATTATTTTTTTTAATTATGTTGTTAAATTCTAGGCCAAGCAATATATATTTCTAAGTAATTATCTATTTCATCATTATTTTATTATTATAAAATAATTGGTATATATTTACTTTATTGTTTGCTTTTTTCAAGTTTAAGTCACAATGTGTTCAATACAAATTTTAAAGTAAATAATTAAAACACTATTTCTTAGTTCTATAAAAAGTCAGATATGCTGGAAAACCAACCTTAAGCAACTCGGTAAGCAACATGATCGAGTATGTTTGAGTAAAAGCTAACGATTTCCATGTGCTACTAATGCTCTACACACAACTAAGTGGAAAGTGTAGAGGGCGTTTCTGAGATTTCATTGAACTATATCTTGTTGAACAGATACACAGCTCCCTCTGGTTGTATTTATAATTTATAGCCTGCTTGAACGTGCTAGATAATTTTCAAAAGTAAAGATTTCAAGCTACTTAAAAACTCGAAAGAGATTTACCTCTCATCTAAAGCTTCCTGGGTTTAAAGATTTCATTAAAAGTCTGTGGTAAGAAAAGATGGGTTTTGAATCTGGAGAATGGAAATATTAATACTTCCTCAACTTTGAGTATAATGACTCACTTTCTCTTTGTTTATTTCCAAACTATCATCCTGCTTCAAGCATACTATCACATGCCTTTGGAGACTCTGGAACTATGCCTCCCCAAGCCTCCCTTGAAATAGAGTTGATAATAGAAACCTTGCCTGACCCTTAATAATTGTTACTTTATGGAAATACTGCAATACCTAAACTAAGCTGCTTATTACACCAAACATGAAGTCCTTTGACCCGTAAGGTTCAATATTGATCAGCCCTACTTCTGTCAATACTCACCTCTAGTGTCAACAATTTTCAATGTGGAATAAATTCAGGAATGGATAGTCTTCTTAATCCACAGAAATTCAAACTATTTCATCCCTATGCATTACAATTTTTATCCAGCTAAATAATTTTCTTATTTCTTCCATACTCTGCATGGTTGGAGATTGGGCATCATTGTGAGCATATCATTAAATGTGATTACAATAAGAAGTTAGCTATAAATGATTCTTACATTGGGTACAGGATTCATGTAAAAAATTTCACTGATAAAATGTTTCTCTAAAGAAGACTTAAAGCAAATGTATTGCAAATTCAACAAAAGTGGCTGAGCTATTTTTTAATCCTGAGATCATGATGGGGGAAATGCTTTTAAAAAGAATATTCAAGTGCTTGCTTTGCACTTGGATAATGCAATAGCAGATTCATTTTTTTTAAGCTGCTGTATTTTTCAGATTGTCAAATGCATATCAAAGAGCTATTCTCTTGGCAAATTTTATGAATTTCAGTTCCATTTTCTTGACAATTTAACATTCAATTATTCCGATTATAACTAAAGGTCATTAGTCTAATGTGGCAACTTCGTGACAGTTTTAGTTACAAGAGAATTTCTCAGTTTAGAGAGGAAATTCTGCCATATGAGAAATTTTCATTTACCAAGAAGTTGGATGATATTAGAAAAGATTTTTGTTTTCTTCTTTTGCTTTTATTATTTATTAATAAAAATGTATACTTAGGGGATTGGAACCAAGATGGTGGAGTAGAAGGACGTGCTCTCACTCGCTCTTGTGAGAACACCAGAATCACAACTAGCTGCTGGACAATCATCGACAGGAAGACACTGGAACTCACCAAAAAAGATACCCCACATCCAAAGACAAAGGAGAAGCCACAATGAGACAGTCGGAGGGGCGCAATCACAGCAAAATCAAATCCCATAACTGCTGCGTGGGTGACTCACAGACTGGAGAACACTTATACCACAGAAGTGCACCCACTGGAGTGAAGGTTCTGAGCCCCACGTCAGGCTTCCCAACCTAGGGGTCTGGCAATGGAAGGAAGAATTCCTAGACAATCAGACTTTGAAGGCAAGTGGGATTTGATTGCAGGACTTCGACAGGACTGGGGGAAACAGAGACTCCACTCTTGGAGGGCACACACAAAGTAGTGTGTGTATCGGGACCCAGGGGAAGGAGCAGTGAACCCAGGGGAGACTGAAACAGACCTACCTGCTAGTGTGGAGAGGGTCTCCTGCAGAGGCGGGGGGTGGCTGTGGCTCACCGTGGGGACAAGGACACTGGCAGCAGAAGTTCTGGGAAGTACTCCTTGGCATGAGCCCTCCCAGAGCCTGCCATTAGCCCCCCCCAAGAGCCCAGGTAGGCTCCAGTGCTGGGTTGCCTCAGGCCAAACAACCAACAGGGAGGGAACCCAGCCCCACCCATCAACAGTCAAGCGGATTAAAGTTTTACTGAGCTCTGCCCACCAGAGCAACACCCAGCTCTACCCACCACCAGTCCCTCCCATCAGGAAACTTGCACAAGCCTCTTAGATAGCCTCATCCACGAGAGGGCAGACAGCAGAAGCAAGAAGAGCTACAATCCTGCAGCCTGTGGAATGAAAACCACATTCACAGAAAGATAGACAAGATGAAAAGGCAGATGGCTATGTACCAGATGAAGGAACAAGATACAACCCCAGAAAAACTAAATGAAGTGGAGATAGATAGGCAACCTTCCAGAAAAAGAATTCAGAAAAATGACAGTGAAGATGATCCAGGACCTCGGAAAAAGAATGGAGGCAAAGATCGAGAAGATGCAAGAAATGTTTAACAAAGACCTGGAAGAATTAAAGAACAAACAAACAGAGATGAACAATACAATAACTGAAATGAAAACTACACTAGAAGGAATCAATAGCAGAATAACTGAGGCAGAAGAACAGAAAAGTGACCTGGAAGACAGAAAGGTGGAATTCACTGCTGCAGAATAGAATAAAGGAAAAAGAATGAAAAGAAATGAAGACAGCCTAAGAGACCCCTGGGACAACATTAAACGCAACAACATTCGCATTATAGGGGTCCCAGAAGGAGAAGAGAGAGAGAAAGGACCAGAGAAAATATTTGAAGAGATTATAGTCGAAAACGTCCCTAACATGGGAAAGGAAATAGTCACCCAAGTCCAGGAAGCACAGTGAGTCCCATACAGGATAAACCCAAGGAGAAACACGCCAAGACACATAGTAATCAAATTGGCAAAAATTACAAAGAAAACTTATTGAAAGCAGCAAGGGAAAAACGACAAATAACATACAAGGGAACTCCCATAAAGTTAACACCTGATTTCTCGGCAGAAACTCTACAAGCCAGAAGGGAGTGGCATGATACACTTATAGTGATGAAAGGGAAGAACTTACAACAAAGATTACTCTACCCGGCAAGGATCTCATTCAGATTCGATGGAGAAATCAAAAGCTTTACAGACAAGCAAAAGCTAAGAGAATTCAGCACTAACAAACCAGTTCTACAACAAATGCTAAAGGAACCTCTCTAAGTGGGAAACACAAGTGACGAAAAGGACCTACAAAAACAAACCCCAAACAATTAAGAAAATGGTCATAGGAACATACATATCGATAATTACCTTAAACGTCAATGGATTAAATGCTCCAACCAAAAGACACAGGCTTGCTGAATGGATACGAAACAAGACCCATCTATATGCTGTCTACAAGAGACCCACTTCAGACCTAGGGACACATTCAGACTGAAAGTGAGGGGATGGAAAAACATATTCCATGCAAATGGAAGTCAAAAGAAAGCTGGAGTAGCAATACTCATATCAGATAAAATAGACTTTAAAATAAAGAATGTTACAAGAGACAAGGAAGGACACTACATAATGATCAAGGGATCAACCCAAGAAGAAGATATAACAATTATGAATATATATGCACCCAACGTAGGAGCACCTCAATACATAAGGCAACTGCTAACAGCTATAAAAGAGCAAATCGACAGTAACACAATAATAGTGGGGGACTTTAACACCTCACTTACACCAATGGACAGATCATCCAAAATGAAGATAAATAAGGAAACAGAAGCTTTAAATGACACAATAGACCAGATAGATTTAATTGATATTTATAGCACATTCCACCCAAAAAAGGCAGATTACACTTTCTTCTCAAGTGCGCATGGAACATTTTCCAGAATAGATCACATCATGGGTCACAAATCAAGCCTCAGTAAATTTAAGAAAATTGAAATCAGTGCTTCCCTGGTGGCGCAGTGGTTGAGAGTCCGCCTGCCGATGCAGGGGACGTGGGTTCGTGCCCCGGTCTGGGAAGATCCCACACTCCGCGGAACAGCTAGGCCCGTGAGCCACGGCCGCTGAGCCTGTGCATCCGGAGCCTGTGCTCCACAATGGGAGAGGCCACAGCAGTGAGAGGCCCGCGTACCGCAAAAAAAAAAAGAAAAAAAAAATCATATCAAGCATCTTTTCTGACCACAACGCTATGAGACTAGAAATGAATTACAGGGAAAAAATGTAAAAAACACAAACACGTGGAGGCTAAACACTACGTTACTAAATAACTAAGAGATCACTGAAGAAATCAAAGAGGAAATCAAAAAATACCTGGAGACAAATGACAATGAAAACACGACAATCCAAAACCTATGGGATGCAGCAAAAGCAGTTCTAAGAGGGAAGTTTATAGCTATACAAGCCTACCTCAAGAAACAAGAAAAATCTCAAATAAACAATCTAACCTTACACTTAAAGGAACGAGAGAAAGAAGAACAAACAAAACCCAGAGTTAGCAGAAGGAAAGAAATCATAAAGATCAGAGCAGAAATAAATGAAATAGAAACCAAGAAAACAACAGCAAAGATCAATAAAACTAAAAGCTGGTTCTTTGAGAAGATAAACAAAATTGATAAATCATTAGCCAGACTCATGAAGAAAAAGAGGGAGAGAACTCAAGTCAATAAAATTAGAAATGAAAAAGGAGAAGTTACAACAGACACCGCAGAAATACAGATCATCCTAAGAGACTACTACAGGCAACTCGATGCCAATAAAATGGACAACCTGGAAGAAATGGACAAATTCTTAGAAAAGCACAACCTTCCAAGACTGAACCAGGAAGAAATAGAAAATATGAACAGACCAATCACAAGTAATGAAATTGAAACTGTGATTAAAAATCTTCCAACAAACAAAAGTCCAGGACCAGATGGCTTCACAGGTGAATTCTATCAAACATTTAGAGAAGAGCTAACACCCATCCTTCTCAAACTCTCCCAAAAAATTGCAGAGAAAGGAACACTCCCAACCTCATTCTATGAGGCCACCATCACCCTGATACCAAAACCAGACAAAGATACTACAAAAAAAAGTATCACTGATGAATATAGATGCAAAAATCGTCAACAAAATACTAGCAAACAGAATCCAACAACACATTAAAAGGATCATACACCATGATCAAGTGGGATTTATCCCAGGGATGCAAGGATTCTTCAATATACGCAAATCAATCAATGTGATACACCATACTAACAAATTAAAGAATAAAAACCATATGATCATCTCAATAGATGCAGAAAAAGCTTTTGACAAAATTCAACACCCTTTTATGATAAAAACTCTCCAGAAAGTGGGCATAGAGGGAACCTACCTCAACATAATAAAGGCCATATACCACAAACCCACAGCAAACATCATTCTCAATGGTGAAAAACTGAAAGTATTTCCTGTAAGATCAGCAACAAGGCAAGGATGTCCACTCTCACTGCTATTATTCAACATAGTTTTGGAAGTCCTAGCCACGGCAATCAGAGAAGAAAGAGAAATAAAAGGAATACAAATTGGAAAAGAAGAAGTAAAACTTTCACTGTCTGCAGATGACATGATACTATACATAGAGAATACTAAAGATGCCACCAGAAAACTGCTAGAGCTAATCAATGAATTTGGTAAGGTTGCAGGATACAAAATTAATGCACAGAAATCTCTTGCATTCTTACACACTAATGATGAAAAATCTGAAAGAGAAATTCAGGAAACACTCCCATTTACCATTGCAACAAAAAGAATAAAATACCTAGGGATAAACCTACCTAGGGAGACAAAAGACTTGTATGCAGAAAACTATAAGACACTGATGAAAGAAATTAAAGATGATACCAACAGATGGGGAGATATGTCATGTTTTTGGATTGGAAGAATCAATATTGTGAAAATGACTCTACTACCCAAAGCAATCTACAGATTCAGTGCAATCCCTATCCAATTACCAATGGCATTTTTTAAGGAACTAGAACAAAAAAATCTTAAAATTCGTATGGAGACACAAAAGACCCTGAATAGCCAAAGCAGTCTTGAGGGAAAAAAATGGAGCTGTACGAATCAGACTCCCTGACTTCAGACTATACTACAAAGCTACAGTAATCACGACAATATGGTACTGGCACAAAAGCAGAAACATAGATCAATGGAACAAGATAGGAAGCCCAGAGATAAACCCACGCACCTATGGTCAACTAATCTATGACAAAGGATGCAAGGATATACAATGGAGAAAAGACAGTGTCTTCAGTAAGTGGTGCTGGGACAACTGGACAGGTACCTGTAAAAGAATGAAATTAGAACACTCCCTAAGACCATACACAAACATAAACTCAAAATGGATTAGAGACCTAAATTAGAGACCGGACACTGTGAAACTCTTAGAGGAAAACATAGGAAGAACACTCTTTGATATAAATCACAGCAAGATCTTTTTTGATCCACCTCCTAGAGCAATGGAAATGGGACCTAATGAAACTTCAAAGCTTTTGCACAGCAGAGGAAACCATACACAAGATGAAAAGAAAACCCTCAGAATGGGAGAAAATATTTGCAAACAAATCAACGGACAAAGGATTAATCTCCAAAATATATAAACAGCTCATGCAGCTCAATATTAAAAGAACAAACAACCCAACCCCAAAATGGGCAGAAGACCTAAATCGACATTTCTCCAAAGAAGACATACAGATGGCCAAGAAGCACATGAAAAGCTGCTCAGCGTCACTAATTACTAGAGAAATGCAAATCAAAACTACAATGAGGTATCACCTCACACCAGTTAGAATGGGCTTCATCAGAAAATCTACAAACAACAAATGCTGGCGAAGGTGTGGAGAAAAGGGAACCCTCTTGCACTGTTGGTGGGAATGTAAATTGATACAGCCACTATGGAGGACAGTATGATGGAGGTTCCTTAAAAAACTAAAAATAGAATTCCCATATGATCCAGCAATCCCACTACTGGGCATATACCCAGAGAAAACCACAATTCAAAAAGACACATGCACCCCAATGTTCACTGCAGCACTGTTTACAATAGCCAGGTCATGGAAGCAGCCTAAATGCCCACCAACAGACGAATGGATAAAGAAGATGTGGTACATATATACAATGACTATTACTCAGCCATAAAAAGGAACGAAATTGGGTCATTCGTTGAGGTGTGGATGGATCTAGAGACTGTCATACAGAGTGAAGTAAGTCAGAAAGAGAAAAACAAATATCATATATTAACGCACATATGTGGAACCTAGAAAAATGGTACAGATGAACCGGTTTGCAGGGCAGAAATTGAGACACAGATGTAGAGAACAAACGTATGGACACCAAGGGGGGGAAGTGGTGGTGGTGGGGGTGGTGGTGTGATGAATTGGGCGATTGGGATTGACATGTATACACTGATGTGTATAAATTGATGACAAATAAGAACCTGCCGTATAAAAAAAATGTATACTTAATATTTCTTCCAATCCCATATTTATAATGTATAATAGCTCATGCTCCACTCCCGTGATTAACATCATCAAATTAATAGAAAATGCCTTCTAATATTGCTGGTTTTATCATCGTTATATTTTGTCTTAAATGTTTCTTTTGGGTTATAGTTCTTTTCTAATTTTAAATAACCTTAACCTGAACATAATTTTCAGATCTAGGAAAAGACATTTTCATTTCAATCATGTTACAGGTAGAATTTCTGTTAAGATGAGAAAGCAGAAAAGTTGGAGACCTGGTAAATATTTTAACATTGGTTCCACTTGGTATGATAATGGAGAACTCCTCAGGCAAGACACACCAAAGAACCAGACACAGTGGGTGCTGGGTGTCAGGCCAGTACAAGATACAAGAGTCTTCATCCCCGTCCTAACCCCAAAGAAATTGACTTTGCAGTGGTAGATAAATGTATTCAACAGCTATTGACTGTGCACCTGGTCTGTGCAAGGTAAACAGTGAAAAGGCATCATTTTTCTGTTTCTGCATTTTAGAGTTCCAGACACTGCTGGAGGCAGAGATGGACAAGATGGCATCTACGCTGGTTCTGGTACCTGTGACCCATTTACACAGAGGAGAACTTATCCATGTGGCATGCTGGCTTAGCACTTAGACCACCAAACAAGAACTCCACCACTCTGCTTTAAGGAGCAAGCTCTTCACACTAACTGTTCCAGCACCATTCTGAAATGTCTTTGTCTCACTGAGGCACAGCTCTCCTAAGGATTTTAATACTGCAATCCACAGGGCTTTTGTTAAGCAATAAGACCCAAAATGACCTTTTCTACCTAGGTATCAAGATTTCAAAACTATTCCCTATCAGCACAAACTCTCTGAACTTTAGCTTCCTGCTAGAGCTGTGTAAAGTCAGCTTCTTCTGAACCACTGGTTGAAACTTGTAAAGGGACTGATTTTTCTGGTATTATGGCTTACCGATTGCATCATCATTACCATTTCTTGTCCACTGACCAGAGAGTTTGTACTTGTAGATGAGAGTTGTATTTGCATTCTGTATGGCTTCCCTATCAACGCACTTTTGAGGCCCAGTATTTAGCAGAGAATGTTCTTTTCTATATAGCAGATTATTACTTGCATCCACTACTGTGCTAAGCATGCATTTTACCTGCATTATTTCATTTAATCCTCACAGTGATCCTCTATGGTGCAAAGAGATAAAAATGAGTAGGACATGGTCACCACAAACTGAAGAACCAGGACTTGAACCAGGGTGGTCTGACATCAGAGCTCTCGTTCGTAACCACTTCGTTTATACTGCTTCTGCAAGAATGGCCTTTCTATAATTAAAATTATATAATGGATTTTAAAAATCTGTTAGAAGAGTAAATTCTAAGAACACGAAAACTAACTCTTGGTCAAAATGAAAGTTTTTTATTAGCGTGCTGAAAATAGAGCTAGAGAGGCATGTACATTTACTTCTAATTTACAAGTTGGGGGCTTCCCTGGTGGCGCAGTGCTTGAGAGTCCGCCTGCCGATGCAGGAGACGCGGGTTCGTGCCCTGTTTCGGGAAGATCCCACATGCCGCGGAGCGGCTGGGCCCGTGAGCCATGGCCACTGAGCCTGCGCGTCCGGAGCCTGTGCTCCGCAAATGGGAGAGGCCACGACAGTGAGAGGCCCGCATAACGCAAGAAAAAAAAAAAAAAGAAAAGAAAAAAAGACTCCATCTTGGCAGACTCGAGCAAAGACTCCCCTGCTGGCTTTGGAAAACTAAGAAGCCATGTTGAGAGAGCC
>NW_006789313.1:2330436-2356594 GCF_000442215.2 Lipotes vexillifer
AAAAAAAAAAAAAAAAAAAAGAAAAAACAAGTTGGTACACAGGAGCAGAAAATGTAGTGATAAAAGACTATTTCTGTCTTTTTAGACATTTAGCACATTCTTCTACCACCTAATTGTGTGGGTACATATTCTGCAGTGTCCTTCAGTATCCCTACCACAGTCGAAAGGTTCTGTATATCTATTTGCATATATGTGATAAGGTTTATTTTGAATAACGAGTGAATGTGATTTCATTTTTCCCTGTGATATAGAAACATGAATCAATAAAGATTCCTCCTGAAACTTCTCCAAGGAATGGCATGAATTTCCAATTAATCTCGTAACTTGTCTTTAACTGTTTGGCCATATTCCATAATTGATAGATGTTATTTTAATTCAGATACAAAGAGAAAGAGAGAGAGAGAGAGGAGATGCCCAGGCCAGAGAATGGGGTATACATCAAGTTTTAGACACATTTTGCTCACCTAGTCAATCAATGCTTTTTGAGACCCCAAAATACTTTGGCTGATCCCTGTGAGTGACTGTTACTGTCAGTTATTAACAAATTGCGAAAATGACATGCCCTAAAAAAATCCATCAAATTGGTGACGAAACTTGCACAGGGTCTCGGACAACAAGGCTATCACTTTTCAGCCACAAGTGTGGCTATCACCATAATTTTCAAGGGTGGGGGTCAATGGAAAATCACTTAAGCCTCTATAAAAGATGGCTGTTAAGGAGCTGTTTGGCTGATGGAACCTGGTGGACTGGGATAGAGAAGGCACTTGAAGTCTGAGTAAAGATGTGCAATGAAAGTGAAAAAAACACAAGGGCAGAAACTAAAGAAATACTGAGATAATAAAAACAATATATTTTCCTTCATTATTGCCTACATGATAGCATCCAAGTCCCTTCACACAGCATTCAAGGCCCTCTACAAGTTGATGCTAACCTAGTTTTCAGGTCTTAGTTCCCAGAACTCTCCCATGTGTTTTCTGTGCTATCACACTGTGCTTCTTCCCAGTGACATGGCATACCTCCCTGTATGAGTGCCCCTGGCGCCTTTCCTCCTCTGTCCCCATGTCATCTGCTTCACAAAATACCACTCTCTTTCTATGAAAATTCTGAAAACTCTCTTCTCCCCAACCTCCACTCACCACACCCAACAAGCAAAAGGAACTGCCTTCTCCCCGAGCGACTCTAGTTCTTTCCGTAACTTCTTTATCATGTTGACATGTGCTAGGAGTCAAACACATCTCTTATTCACCTTGGTACACCTAACACATAGTCAGCATTCAATACACTTTTATTGCTATGTGTTGCTTTTGTGTGTCCAGGCTGGTTTCCACTCCCTGGCTCCTCCATGAAACCCCCTTCTCCCTCCCTTTTAGTTTTAGAATGTTCTCCATAATAATGATGATGATAACTGGCATGTGTAGAATACTCTTATCAATTACAAGCACTTTCAAATCTGTATTAGTCTTCTAGGGCTGCCATAACAAAATACCACAGACTGGGTGCCTTAAGCAGCAGAAATTTGTTTCCTTACAGTTCTGGAGGCTAGAAGTCCAAGATCAAGGTGTCAGCAGGTTGATTTCTTCTGAGGCCTCTGTCCATGGCTTGCAGATAGCCACCTTCTCACCTCCTCACATAATCACCCCTCATTCTGTGTTGCTTGCGTCACAATCACCTCTTATTATAAATTCACCAGTCATACTGGATTAGGGCTCACCCATATAACTTTCTTTTACCTTAAGTACCTCTTTAAAGGTCCTGTCTCCAAATCCAGTCACATTATAAGGTACTGGAGGTTAGGGCTTCAACATATGAATTTCGGGGGAACACAATTCAGCCCATAACAATATCCACTACCTGATTTATCCTTACAAGCAATAGCTGTAGCCTCTCTGTACCTCTGCACTATTTTCACAGTGAGCGTCTTCAAAATACAGCACTTCTATGCCTAACTCTACTCCTTCCAGCTTCCACAGTCTAGATCTCAAGTCTATTTATTTTGGAAAGGGGCTTTGTTCCTCAATAAGTGAATAAAGACAACGGTTCCAAATTCTAGGGTTTCGTACAGAGTTTCAATTGTCAAAAGCCAAGCTTTCACGTCAGTATAAGAAGAAAAGGAAAAGCTGCCCATTTTTCAGCACTGAGAAAATAGGAAACAAATATCATATTTGGGGGAGGGTTTTGCAGTCATTAAAAGCTTGAGAAAGGGATCTAGAAGTACATATATTAGCCATTTCAACTGGACAAATGCTGGCCTAGTTAAGAAGGATGACTGGTACTTACTACTGAGTACATTAGCCTACACTCTGACCCTGGGACCTGTGAAACACCCACTGACATGAATGGCTCCTTTCATGTGAAGAAATGTGCTAACTTTTCAAAAGGGTCTTGATTCCAGGCCAAAGTGAGGAGCACCGTGTGTACTACAGTATATTGACTAAAGCCTCCTTAGAATTGTTGCCGCATTAGTCAGGGGTAAGCAGGGCACTCTTAAGCAGTATGAAGACACTAGGTTTTGCAGGTCTCACCCATTTCTGTCTCCTCCCTCATAAATCACTCTCATACTGTGTCCAGAAAAAGCAATCACCTGCAATCCAATGCATTTCATCACTGCATTTGAGCTCCAGGCGGAAGACACAGTGGATGAAACATTAACCGTGACCTAGATTTGGAGCTGGCCCAATGTTGGGCCTGCCTTATTTCAGAAGGGGAGTCACTATCCCCTGTCCTCTTTTCACTCAAGTGTTGAAAAGTGGGGAAACAATGCAAAGGTTCAAGACACGATCATATGATAACTCCTCTCTAATCAAGAATCATTTCCCTTCCTTTTATGAGGTGGGAAAAACTGAAATCATCCCTGTGAGGGCCTGCTGATTCTACCCTTACCAAACCACTATATTCTTCTCTCCCCCTTTATTCTCCCTTTCACTTCCTCAGGATTTTAACAGGAACAGTTTATGTCAGTATATGGTGATGCAACTTGTGTGTAAATAAATGCAAACAGCAATTAAATGTTCAGGAAGTAGCATAACCACTTTTTCTAACACAATTTATACTGGTGAGTATTTTTTCATAATTTTCCAGACCTGCTGCCAAAGAGCATTTCCCAGAGATCTTTGTAGCAACGTATGCATCCAGACTACGGCTGCAAGAAATCCAGGATGCTATGTAGGTGGGATCACTTTCAGGGTTTGAAATTTAAGAAATTTTTGCCATTAGGTGATAGACCTTCACATCAATATTTAGCTAGCAAGGTTTTGATCTTGGGGTACACAAATATATATTTGACTTTTGGTTCTGGAATCTTCTAAAAATATATATTTGGGCCAATTTTATTGTTTCCTTGATTTTATTAACCATGCCCTCTTTTCAGAATAATGTAGGTTTTAGTGATTGTATGAAAATTAGTCTATGCTCATTCAGATGGCCAACAGGCACATGAAAAGATACTCAATATCACTAATTATTAAAGAAATGCAAACCAAAACTATAACAAGGTATCACCTCACGCGAGTCAGAATAGCTATCATCAAAAAGTCTACAAATAATAAATGCTGGAGAGGGTATGGAAAAAAGGGAACCCTCCTACACTATTGGTGGGAATGTAAATTGGTGCATCCACTATGGAAAACGGTATGGAGCTTCCTTAAAAAACTAAAAACTGAGTTACCATATGATCAGCAATCCCACTCCTGGGCATATATCCAGATAAAACTCTAATTAGAAAAGATACATGTACCCCAATGTTCATAGCAGCACTATTTACAGTAGCCAAGACATGGAAGCTAAATGTCCATCAACAGATGAACGGATAAAGAAGATGTGGCAGATGTATATAATGGAATATCACTCCACCATAAAAAATAATGAAATAATGCCATTTGCAGGAACATGGACGGACCCAGATATTATCACACTAAGTCAGAAAAGGCAAATATATGACATCATTTATATGTGGAATCTAAAAAATGATACAAATGAACTTATTTACAAAACAGAAATACACATAGAAAACAAACTTACAGTTACCAAAGAGGAAAGGCAAGGAGGGAGGGAGGGATAAATTAGGAGTCTGGGATTAACAAATACACACTACTATATATAAAATAGATAAACAACAAGGACCTACTGTATAGCACAGGGAACTATAATCAATCTCTTGCAATAACCTACAATGGAAAAGAATCTGAAAAAGAATATATATCTATGTGTATATATATGTATATATGTATAACTGAATCACTTTGCTGTATACCTGAAACTAACATAACATTGTAAATCAACTATATTTCAATCAAAAAAAATTAGTCTATGCTGATGACTATTACAGCATCCAAAATACAAAGTTGTGTTAGAAGACTCTATCAGTGCACAAAGTTACAGGCAGTTATGGGAAAGTAAGTATTTTTTTTTAATGAGTCTTTATTTCCCTCTTGCTGAGGTATATCAGGCTGTGAAAATATCTATTAGTATTTTTTTCCAGATCTCTGCTGTGTATGTGCATGTCTACCTAGTATGTCTCATCCTTTCTCTTATCACTCCTTAGAGTTCTGCCTGCTTTTTCTCTAATTGCTGGGCAGTAAGAGAGATGGACGGATCAGGCTAAGCAAGTAGAGCTTGCAGAGAGCAGAAACAGATTTACTAACTTTGATGATGGCTTCTAGAGAGTCCTTACCATACACATGACTGGGTTGCCATAAAGCCAGCTGAGCCGATCACCCTAAATAGATTAAAAGATGACATAGACAGATTTTAAGCAGAAACAACAAGGACTACTGTATAGCACAGGGAACTATAATCAATCTCTTGCAATAACCTACAATGGAAAAGAATCTGAAAAAGAATATATATCTATGTGTATATATATGTATATATGTATAACTGAATCACTTTGCTGTATACCTGAAACTAACATAACATTGTAAATCAACTATATTTCAATCAAAAAAAATTAGTCTATGCTGATGACTATTACAGCATCCAAAATACAAAGTTGTGTTAGAAGACTCTATCAGTGCACAAAGTTACAGGCAGTTATGGGAAAGTAAGTATTTTTTTTTAATGAGTCTTTATTTCCCTCTTGCTGAGGTATATCAGGCTGTGAAAATATCTATTAGTATTTTTTTCCAGATCTCTGCTGTGTATGTGCATGTCTACCTAGTATGTCTCATCCTTTCTCTTATCACTCCTTAGAGTTCTGCCTGCTTTTTCTCTAATTGCTGGGCAGTAAGAGAGATGGACGGATCAGGCTAAGCAAGTAGAGCTTGCAGAGAGCAGAAACAGATTTACTAACTTTGATGATGGCTTCTAGAGAGTCCTTACCATACACATGACTGGGTTGCCATAAAGCCAGCTGAGCCGATCACCCTAAATAGATTAAAAGATGACATAGACAGATTTTAAGCAGAAATGATTTCATTCTTTCCTCTCACCAGTTACATGGTTAGCTGTTTCATGCACTGATTTGTTATACCACATAGGGCTGCCTCACAGTCCCTGCCAGCCTTCTGAAATCTTGATGGCACTGGAAACTCTCTCCTGGGAATGTGCAAGAAAGAAGGTCTGAGCTCCCCTCCTCCAAAGACACTCTTTTCAATCCATTATCTCCTACTCATGTGCAACAGTCTAGTCTATCAAAATACAGTGATTGAATACAACTTTTATTTCAGATAATGAATGCATTGATTTAATTAATAAAGGGTTTGTACTACATGGTATTATAGTTCCCTAAATGAACACTGAAATGCTAAAATGGGAAAACTTACCATTGGTCCAAGTTAAATCATAGCCACTTCTTTTAAACTGCATACCCTAATAAGACACCAACCCATCTGATACTTTTTTAAAAATGTGTTATATAAGTGCTTAACATTTTCCAGCTGTTTTAAAGCCAACTGTTTTTCCTGTCATAAGTACATCTGGCATCAGGCAAACAGATTATAGCCATGGACAGCTGACTAATTTATGATGTTTTTATATTTTCATATTTTTGGCAGACTAATCCTGGTTGATATATTAGCCTAGCTTTCAGAGGTGAATCTTAAAATCTTGTACTCTTGACAACCCTTTTACCTTTTTCTCTCCCAAACCCTGGAATATTTTTGGCATGTCCTAAAATTTAATTAAAAAACAGAGACAGGGAGAATGAATTGAACCCTTATGCTCTGTCCTCTAGTGTCCCTTCTGTAGCTGACTTCCTAGGAGGAATTACAAATCTGTGCACCAGTGTTGATTTTGAAAGATCTTTGTACTTTTGACCATTCTCCTTCCTAAATTCATTAGGTCACTGCACTAGTCTTTGCATCCTACTGTGAGAATTGCGTTTTGTCCAAATGTAAGGGGAGGTTGGTAAGTCAAACCAAGCAGGAGAAGAACCAGTTGCCTGCCTTTGCCAAAAAAAAAATATGAAGTTTTAAGCCCTAGGGAATGGAGGCAAGAATATTTTCTGTGGTGGTTCTGTTTCTGCATCTTGAGTTGGAGAGGCCAAGTCCACTCACCTTCTCAGAACATCTTTTTAATCTGACATCCCCTAGTGGGCCATCCCTTAGCTATTTATGTGGAATCATAACTGCTGGGTTGAATATGCCATATTCTTCCTTTAAATATCCACTCAAGACCTCAAAGTAATGGATGTGTTTTTAATAAATCTAATATATAAATCATTCATCAGATACACTTCAAAACAGAGCAGCTATCAGAACACCCTGAAAGATTCATTAGAACATTTTTTTTTTGCAGACATGTCACCAAGTTAAATAAATGTGGGTCAACTCAAAACTGAGATGAGAAATGGCAGAGTGCTTTATGGGTGAGTCAAGAATATAGGAATTCTAGTCTCGTCTCTATTGCTAACTTGTTTAATGATTGTAGTAATGTTTATGGCTTACTGCTAACTACTCTTCCTTCTGGCCAAAACACAGACAATGTCTACATAGGATTTTGAGCTCCTAAGAGAAGGGCCCTAAGTAAGTTTAGTTGGCAGTTATAAAGCCTTGCTTTTATAAGCATGGCGTCAGCTTGCCTGGATTCAAGTCCCAGCCCCATCACAGCCTGGTACTCAACCTTGGGTTAATCCCCCACTGAAGTGCACTGGGTGGTCTTTTGCTATTATACATAATACCACGATGAATATCTTTTAACATATAGATACGTTTATGCATTTATATGATTATATCTATAGGGAGAATGCCTAAAGGTGAAATTCTTCACTCTAAGGTTAAGGGAATTTTAAATGTTCATGTATATTTGCTAAATAGCCCTCCAAAGAGGCTATACCAAATTGGTACTCCTGACAGTATACGTGGATTCCTATTTCTCTACATCTTTGTCCACACTGTTCACTGGCATTTTTAATTTTTTCATCTTTATCAGTCTCAGAAGTGAAAGATGGAATTTGACTTTAATTTGCACTTATTTAATTTTGATCTAAGCTGCTCATCTTTTCATATTTTACTGGCCATTCATTATTTTATGCATACCCCAATCCCCCTTTTCTATTGGATACCTGGTGGGTTTCTTTTTTTAAAAATTGATTTATAAAGTACTTGGTAGAGTAAGATTAAGATCTTTGTAAAGAATAATTTGGAGAGCAATTCTGATTAATTTCAGTCATGAGGGATATTATAAATTTGAGAATTTTATGGCAACTGGCATTACTAACTAAAAAAGGACAAAACCTCCCAAGCATGAACAGTGAAAGGATATCACCTGAGTTATTACAATAGTCACTGAAATAATCCAGATTATATGTAAAGCACAGCGCAAAGAAGTCCAAGGTGTGATCTCTGCCGTTAAAGCATTCATAGTAAAGAAGAGAAGACGCACTCACATGAAATGACAAAAATCTGAGACAGTAAAAGGAACGAGTGATACAGACCATAAATACCCTAGGAATTGAGGAAGGAAAGCTCATCTTCAATCGGACTGGTTAAAGGACATTGCTTAAAAGAAAACACATGCTTGAATAGACAGAGAGAAAGATGCAGAAGTATAAAAGTGAAAAGCAAGGAAAGCAAAGAGTAAAGAGACAAAGGTGAATGGAACAGAGGCTTGGATGGGAGAATAGGGGAAAGTTTATATATGGACAGGTGGGTTGGTGTCAAATTACTGAAGGTCTTGGCTGTCTGCTTTAGCTTGGATTCTATGCTGTCAGGGCAAATGAATGTTTTGGGGAAGAGCATTGATGTAATAAAAATAATTTTAGGATGATAATATTGACCAGAGAATAATGAATGATTGAAGAAATGAGTGAATGGAAAATATTGAGTTGGGAAAGCGGATGACTATTGTATTAACACTTTCTGTGGGAGAGAATCAACTAATTAAAAAAAAAGTGGTTTATATTTTCTTCAATTTATAAACCTTAAAGCTGTTATGGAACTAATGCTACATAATATTACCTAAGAAAATAAGGCTGATCAAAAACCAGAATCCTTTGTGTATATGTTGAACATTCCGATGCAGTGCCTTTTTCTAAATCTGTGATTCAGCTTTCATACTGCTTTACTCACTCATTCTAATGACAGTAAGCCTTTCTTTGTTGGGTCTGGAATTCATACGGGCTTTTTCACAGACCTAGAAATTCCAAACATGCTTCTGTCATTACACCTCATCTGTCATCCTAAGGAATGACTTTATTTATTCTTGTGATTTGGAGAAATAAGGTGATTGTAGAAGGGGTTTAGAATAATGGGAGGAAGGTGTTGGCTACATAGAACCAGCAATTCCTTTCTTACTTTATTTCCCTTACGTGTTGGTAAGGGTTAGGTAATTGCTCTGAGAGCCCCCTGTACTGCAAATGCAGCATCTATTCAACAAGTATTTACTGAGCACCTAAAATGTGTCAGGCACTGTGCAAAGCACTGGGAACATATAGCACTGACTGGGGAGGTGAGTTTAAAAATTAGAGCCAGTCTTTGCTTCTACGAAGCTTACAGTCTGGTGGGACAAATATAAACAAGTCCACATTCTATTGCTTCTGCTCCTTACAGGTGACAGGGGGCTGGGCTCCTCTCTCAAAATTTTCCTACATGTAACAACCCTATCCTGTCGTTAGGGTTCTGAACAACCCATCTCTAGTTTACTTCATGTATTCCTATGTGTGCTGAGGTATTTAATTCACTTCTGATGGGCATTAAGAGGATAAAAGGAATTCAAATAACAAATATCTGGCAAACGCTGTGAAGCAGCAGATGTGCTAGTGCTATGGAGATCACCAAGGAGTGAAACATGGACCCAAACCATAGAATTGAAGAGATACAGTAAACGCATTTGCAAAAGTAAACTTTCTAGTGTGGATAATAAGTACTAAATTGATGGCACAGGTAGTGGGTGCTATGGGAAGTCAGAAAAGGAGGCATCACTTCCAGAAGACACTGTGCCTCAAAGGATGGGCTGGGTTTGAATCAGGTAGAGGACACAGGAGGTGTCTGTGGGAGTCAGTGAAGCCCAGTACAAACTACCTTATGCAGGAGCGGCCCCGGGGCTCCCAGCATGGCTGCGATCATGGGGTCCCACAGTTTAAACTGGTTTCTCTTTCCCTCTTCATCTCTCGGTGCTGCTTTCCTCTGTACTAGCTTCAGTCTCAGACTGACTGACTCTATGTGGTGGCTGCCAGGCTTACATCTTGCTCCCTTAACCACCCAAAACAAAAGACAGCATCTCTTTCCCAATAGTCCTAAACAAACTCCTGTGATTTACCCTGACTGGACCAATTTATATCATTTCCCCATCCCTGAGTCAACCTCTGTAACTAGGGGGGTGGAATTCACAGATTGGCCAGGTCTGGGTTATGTCTCCACCCCTGGAATGGAAGCAGACGGGGTCAGCCCCATCTAAACCATATCAGAACAAGATCAGGGAAGGGGTTAGTGGTTCCCCAGAGAAGAAAACTGTACTTCTGTAATTAGAAAAATAACAACAATCATCATCATTGGGAACACTCTATAGTAAAGAACGTACTATGTACTGGGTACTATTCTAACCAACTTTTGTATGTTACTTATTTACTCCTCCTATCCCTGTGAGGTAGGTAATCTTATCTCATTTTCAGATGGAGAAACTGAGGCAAAGAGATGTTAAGTAATTATCACATGGCTAGTAAATGGCAGACCTGGGAGTTGAACCCAGGCCACCAGAATGCCAAGTCCATGGTTTTACCCGCTATAGTATATTAAAATTGACTTCTATACACACAGAGAACTAGTTAACACTGAGGCTCAGAAATGAGCAAATTATATGAAGAACAATGAGAAGACCAGAAATTCAGCAAGATGGTAATTTTGGTCTGTTCTCAAAGCTACGGAAACAATATCCAAAAAGCTGATAGGTTGTGCCATTCTCATGGAGAGGTCAAGTTCTGACAAGATCCAGGCAACCACTGACTGAACTTCCAAGGGAAATGAAATGGTCACCAGAGAAAACTGAGTAATTCCCCAAAGGCTACTCCAGCCCAATCCTCTCAACAGCTTGTGATTCACACTTTTATACAATTTACCAAGGACTGATTTCCTATCCATATCTGATTCTCAGTCTCTTTCTCTCCTGCTTTGAAACATCATTCATGCAACATACATAAATCTTAGTTAAAACTAACAATGCATTCAAAAACACAAACAAAATCAAACGATTGCCGTTTGGCACTGAGAAACAGCAGACCCAGGCTTGAGTCTGTTTACTGTGCATTTCCTGATGCAAAGAAAAGCAAGCACAGCCTAGGAAACACCACAAAGCATTATATGGCGACAGCTCGTGCACTTCAGAAGAGAAGTGGATACATTAGGAAAAGTTCTTCTCCCTTTGATGTAGAATATGTTATCTTTTTTTGTATTAAAATGGGAGTTAACTTTAAATAAATAAAATTCAGCCTGTAGGCTTCAGAAAACTAATGCTCTGTTTCGATAGTGTCATTTCTCTGATCCCTGAAAGCATTATGGGAGTTAACTTGGGCCTTCATCATGATTTTCCTTTATGGTGTGGACAGCACATTACTTTTTCATCTCTGTTTTATTGATTTCCCCTCACTTCCGCCCACATTTTCTCTTCGCCAGCTGTTACCTCTGCCCCTTCTGCTCCCCCAAGTGCTATGAGGGCAGGTAGAGAGAGTTTCTCCTGTGTCTTTGGCTGCGGGCAGTCCAGGCACTGCTGCCTTAGTGTTCCATTCTAAGGTGTAAACCTCTTATCTGCATGGTTTTTGAAAAAAAGATAAGCCAAGGGCCCTAGACCTGCCTTCAAGAAGAGATCAGAATGAGCTTCACATTCCTATAATGAAACAGTGGAAGAATGTGCAATTTGTAGTTAGCATGTCTTTAATTGGACCTGAGGATGTGCCCCCTCCATTCAGGATACAGAGTGCATGAGCCTGGTAGATGATGAACTTGTTTTCTTTTATGATTTTCCCAAAAGAGCCCTGAACAGTCAAATATCAGGTAATCTGAGCCCTCTAGAATTTGGTAATAGAATGAAGCCTTTTTTCTTTTAAACAAAATTACTTTTAGGTAAATGAATATGCAAAAATCTCAAAGGTGTGCTATGCAACATGAAAAAAACACTGATAACAAGTGTTTTTACCCTTGTAATTGTCCATTTTGGCCCTTCTTAGTGTTCTAGTAATTGCTTCTAAAAATGAGTGTATTTGAAAGATACATGCAAGACTACAGTTGGAAAAAGAAAATTCTTTAATATAAAAAAGTTGCTATGATTATAGAGTTTTTCAGAATTTCTTGGTTGTTAATAAGATTTGAAAGCTTATAGCTTCTATAGTTTAACTTTTGAAACAAGAGGTATATTTGTGTGTAAAGAAGGTGGGGATTCATGAAATTTTATGCAAAACTATGCATGCATATGCATATGTCGTGTCCTGGAGAAAGACTTCATAGCTTTCATCAATTCTCAAGAGGGTTTGTGACAGGAAGAATTCTCAATTTGCCTGCCTCACTTTCCTTTCCCACACCAACCCTCCCTTTCTTCTTTGTAGTCAATAGCGCTCTCTCTGTCTTGCCAGCCTCTGACTTATCCCTTCCCAGATGAATTGTTCTTTTTGTTTTCTGACCAAGTGAGGCCGAGCCAGAGGAGCTCAGGAGCTGGTTCCCTGATGATGATGGTGGCAGACAGATGGCATGACTACCGGGGGTGCTGCAGTGAGTGGCCTCTGGGTGAGCTGTTAGGAAGATGGACGGTGCCACCATGACCCATCCTTGAACATCATCTTCTAGGAGAGAAATGGGGCATCCAAGATGCCACCCATGTAGGCAAACTTCCATTACACTGAGGATACTGTCAAGGGGAAAAACTGAATTGGGCAGTAGTTTTCCCTGAATACTTCACTGTTATCTATTTTTTTACTCCAATTTTATGTTTTATTTGATTTGGGGGGGGGGATTTTTTTTTTTTTTTTTTTTTTTTTTTTGCCATTTTCCTTAGCTTCTGTATCCATTACAACATCCTAACACTTTAATTGGCTTTCTATGGGACAAACAGGGAGCACTGCTTCTGGCAAGATAGACTTTTCTGTCCTGTTGATTGATGGGTTAATTTTTATTGAGCACAGTGTGCTAGCAGAACCAAAAACCCAAGACAGAATTCCAACTCTAGGAACTTATGTTCTAATGAAAAGTATGACAGCCAACAATGCAATCCTCCCAGTTTCTTTCTTTTATGAGTATGCCCTTCTATTTCTCTCTTTTAAGACAAGTCTACATAAGCAAAAAGTGTGTACTGAGGCAACTAGACAGATAACTTGAGCCCAGAAACATGCTATTTAAAAAAAAAAAAAAAGAGCCAATTGGATCAGGTAGCCTGATGGGGGGATTAGTTTCCTCAAAAGAGTTTCACTAATCATATTCGCTGAGTGGCTACTCAATGGCGAAATTTAAAAGAATCAAACATTTCTCCAGATTCTTTTGGTTCTATCCTATGTCAACTTACATTAAATTATGTAAGGTTAGGGCTTCCCTGGTGGCGCAGTGATTGACAGCCCGCCTGCCGATGCAGGGGACACGGGTTCGTGCCCCGGTCCAGAAAGATCCCACATGCCGCGGGGCGGCTGGGCCCGTGAGCCATGGCCGCTGAGCCTGCGCATCTGGAGCCTCTGCTCCGCGACGGGAGAGGCTACAACAGTGAGAGGTCAGTGTACCGCAAAAAAAAAATTATGTAAGGTTAAATTTCTAAAAGTTACATTTTTGGACTATGTAGTAGCTTAACCCCACACAGAAATCCTTCACTGAAATACAACACAATAAATACTGTATGGCTTAATTTTATGAAGGGCTGATGATTTTTTAAATAATCATTTAAAGAATGTTCACTGTCCCTCTGTGTCCATGATATAAGGATCCGTATGATCATTTCTCCAGTAAATGGCCCCCAAAAGAAGATTCCCTTTCCAAACTATTCTCTTTCTTTTAACAAGCACTCAAAGCTAAGTAACCTGGAGTGTTTTCCAATTTGCTCAGAGCAAATTTCAGTGCTCAAATGAACTGTTTCACCTCTGAATCAGCCATAGTATTCCTGAGCCACCATTTCCTCATCTATAAAATAAAGTGTATTGGAGATAATGATCTTTAAAATTCCTTCCAGCTATGAACCACCAACACACACACACATACACATACACACACACACCACACACACACACACACACACACACACACACACACACACACACACACTCATATGATTTCTGACCTCATTCATATCTTTATTTAATTACAATAGAAGCTTCATAAGAGTCTGGCCCGTGTCTGTCTTATTCACCTGTATACCCCTGGTTCCTGGCACATAAATGGAGTACACTAAATATAACTTGAATTAATATAATTACCCAATGTTCATAGCAATGTGTTCTGTTGCACGATGCCTTGAATCCTTCTCTGGAAGGAAGCAAAGCCCATATTATAAATTCACACAATTTATTTGTATATAATTCTTACACCATATTTTAAAATCTTACATTTATCTGCCTGTTTAGCTGCAGCTAAAATTTTGTCATTTCTCTTCCACTTTTCTCTTATTGAACTCACTGTCTTGCACACTTTTTCATAAAAGGCCCAACTTGAAAATAAAGCTAAAACATAGAACAGGGAACTTGCACGCACGTGACTGGAGCTTGGACTGCTGGGAAAGAAATAAGCATGGTCCCCACGCCCATGGAAGCCAGGTTTGCTGCCACCAAACTTACCAGCTGACAGCCTATCCAACAACACACAGAGGAAATAAAGCTCCTTGCTCCCTAACTTAACAATGTTAAACTCCTGTGCCCCCAGACAGTGAGTCTGATACTGAAGAACTGGGCAGAATGAGCCAACCACAGCCCCCAGAGACCCCCAAGATTCCCATTACCCACTGAAAGGGTCCACGGTGAGGCACAGGGTCAAAACACCTCCAACAAGGTTAAACGTGCTGACTTAACTGTTTCCTAACAAGTCAGAGGTTCTTCTCTAAACAGAAAGCCTAACCAGAACACTGAGACTGTGTCCTCAGACAGGTGGACGGCAGGGAGTTTATGGGTGGATTATGGGGAAGACAGAGGAGGAACAGGAAACAGAGATGGCAGAGATGTATTACCTGTGGGATTGATTTTCTTGCGCAAAACCTCCAGTACATTTGATAGGCAATGCTGCCCTCTAGTGTCCAAGTGGGATGAGCACAGGTTCCAATTAAATGCCCACACAATTTAGGGGCATTTTTTGTTGTTTGTATCTAGTTTTAAGATTATTCTGTTTTTAAATATTAAAGTGAAAAAACAGACATTTTACCAAAACACGTAACTTCTTATAAAAGAACTCATGTGACTTTTCTCCTCTTCCTTTCTTCATTTATTTTTCCATGATGCCCCTTTATACTTAGGCAGTGTTAGGCTTTCCCAGCAAACCACTTGGCCCTGGTCCCTGAAAAGGCCTAGGGAAGCTTGGCATCTCTCATACACCTCAGATGCTTCCTTCCTGAGGACCACAGGGGAAGGCATAGGGTGGGAACTCCCTCACTGCTCCCTTCGATTGGGAGGCTCTGTCCTTACTTCCTCATATGGCTGTTTCCTTCTCATCACTTAGCTCAGCTCAGAGGCCACCCGGCTACAGCAGCCCCACTCCACCCCCACCTTCCCAGGGTGTCAATCCCTAGCACATCATCATTCTTCTGGCTTCATACAGCTCATCACTTTTCCAAATTATGTTGTTTACTTGTTTCCTTATTCTCTGTCTCTCTCTCTCTCCCCCATCACAATATAAGCTTTATAACAGCAGGGACCTTATCTATTTTTTTCACTGATATACGTCCAAATACTAGAAATTGTTGCAGGCGCTTAGCACAGAGTAGGCTCTGAATAAATATTTTTGAATGAATGAATGAGTGAATGAATGAATAATAGAGAATATTTACCTCCTAAGCCTTCTCTTCCAAAAGCAATATTTTTGTCTAACATCTTGCCATCTCTCATGTTAGAAAAGTGGGACATGGAAATGCAGGATTTCACTTGGGAACTGTAAGGTATAAAATCTCTGGCCATGCATCGGCAGAAGTAGCAGATTAGGATTGAAAATTACTAGTACTAGGTTTAATTTAATTTCTTAAGTCTGATTATATATGTTTCTCCCTGTCTATGCAGCAAAAAGTCCTATTATTCTCAAGTACAGTTTTCTAAAACAACAGAAATACACAGAAGAGATATGGAAAAGAACAAGATGATAAAATTCTCAGTCTTGTTAATAATCTTGTTATTAAATGTCAGTTGGTAGTTATAAGTCAGTTTAATTGATTTAAGAAGTGACATAAGCTTAAGAAGATATACAACCCCATCATCCCAGCACAGTTTTTAAGAACAATGTACCCTTTCTTGGTAATAACAGTATATACTATGTTGTAGTGACCACAATACCTGCCTCCATTATATCTTTTAAAGCAAACACTTCAGTTTCTTTACTTAATTGTAGAACCATCTTTGTAAGATTTGTTTTGATAATCTCCTGATATCAGGGCTATTTTTTCTTTTTGTTTCATTTTTCCTTCCTTTTTTTACCCCATATAGAATATAATATGCCACCCCAGTGCATAAAACAAAAGAATTCTAGCTGCTCTGGTGAAAGCCATGTTAGGGTCCCAAAGTCCCATCCAGTGAGCCTCTTCCACCATCCTGCTCTCCCTCTCCAGCCCTCCTCTCACTGTGAAAGCCACTGAGTTCCCTCTGTGGGGCTACAGAGCTCCTGAATTCATACAGAAGCCAACAGGTGTAGATCATACCCATAGTGATCCCAATACTTTAAAAAATATTCTAATATCCTACTATTAATTATGGCTAAAGAGTGGCACTTATTAAACAAGCTAATGGGTGATTTCCAGACATTTGTTCATTCAGTAAGTACTTTATTTGTGGATTACGTTCTCACCATGAGTCAGGCTCTGCTAAGTGCAGGGAATACCTGTGAGACAGACAGGGCCTCTGCTTTTAGAGAGGTTAGCATAGTGGGAGATAGTAGTAAATAAGCAGACAATTATAATACAAGGTAGCAAGTGTGATGACTGGGCAAATACAGAGGGGTGCATATAGGGAGTATACCCAGCAGGAGCTTCGCAGATCAGGAAAGGTTTTCTGGAGGTGGAGATACAGATATAGATGGGGGAAGAGTTTGGAGAGAATTTCCAGCTAAGAGGATAACAAGCACACACAGGCCTGCGGTGAGAAAGAGCATGGCTCAACCTGAGGAACCAGAAGAAGCTCTGTTTCAATGGAGCATCAAGTGTGTGGGGGACAGAACAGGGAGAGGAGGGAAAGACAAGGCTGGGGAGGTGAGCAGAGTCACATCACAAAGGGTCTTATAAGTCATTGTAAAAAGTCTGGACTTGGGCTTCCCTGGTGGCGCAGTGGTTGAGAGTCCGCCTGCCGATGCAGGGGACACGGGTTCGTGCCCCGGTCCGGGAAGATCCCGCATGCCGCGGAGCGGCTGGGCCCGTGAGCCATGGCCGCTGAGCCTGCGCGTCCGGAGCCTGTGCTCCACAATGGGAGAGGCAAAAGTCTGGACTTTAGCTGGAAGGCAAGGTAAACCTCTTGAAAGATTATAATAAGGGAAATGATGTAACCAATTCAGCTGCAGTGTGAAGCACGGCAGCAAGACTGATCAATGTGATAAATAAGGAGAATGTTGTAGCAATGGAGATGAGAGACGATGGTGGCCTGAATTGGAAAATGGCCATTGAGATGGAGAAGACAGATGGATTCAAGAGATACTTAAGATGAGACCTGCTTAGTTGAATGTGGGAGGTGAAGGTAAACAAAAAGAAAAGGATGATGCCCAAGTTTCTTGCTTGAGCCACTGAGTGGATGGAGATTGCATCACCAAAATAGGGTAACTAATACGGGCAGAAAGATAATCAGCTTTATTGGGATGTGTTGTGGGACACATCTGAGGGACAAGCAAGTGGAAATAATCAGGATGTAGTTGTGTGTGTGGATTTGAAACTCAGAAAAACTGTGAGCTAAAGATAAAGATTCAGGTGTCATCAGCATATAGGCTAGGTGGTCCTTGAAGACATGAAAATACTTAAAATATCTGGAAGATTTTGTAGAGAAAGCAAAATAGGATCTAGAATAGAACTTTGTGGGACAACAATACCTGTAAGGGGCAAACGGAAGAGGAGGAGCCCCACAGGAAACAGAAAAGGAAGAGGCAAGGGGACAGAAGGCAAATTTTTGGAAGCCAAAGGAAGAGAGTGTTCCAAGGAGAGAGTGGTTGACTATGTTGGATTTTGCTGAGAGATAACTGAGATATGTTCTTCAGATTTAGCCAGAAGGCATCATTAGTGACTTGAGTGAAAACAGTATTGGTGGAAGTCATAAGAATAGAAGTCACATTCTTATAGGGTCAAAGGAAGATGAGAAAGTGGAGACAATAGTGAGACAATTCTTAGGAAGCTTTGCTGTATAAAAGTAAGAGACACGGTGATAAAACAGAAATGTGAGCTCAAAGGAGGTTTTTTGTTGGGTATATGTAGAAATACTGATGGAAAGGAAAGTATTATCATTTCTATTATATAGAAAATCAAACAGGTTAAGCAATTTGCCCAAATTTATATAATCAGCAGAGCTAGGATTAAACCTAGGTCTGTCTGGCTCCAAAGTCCTTGTTCTTAACTATAAAGAGTATACAACTCAATTCTAGGTACTGGCTTCCCAGCAGAATTTACTATATTAGAATCATATTCCAATTAGTACTAGGGGAAAAAAAGCACGTATCATGTACCCCAGCCCTATTTAATAGACCAGGAAACTGAAGCTAACAGTGTCCGGCTTAAGCTTGCACAGCTCACTGGTGGCAAATCTCAGCTCTAAAGTTCAGTGCTCTTTGTCTTCTTTTATTCCCTCATAACATTTCCACTTGGTTTAGAAGCAGATTTGGAGTTGGAAAGTAAAGTGTAAAGTACCTTGATATGACAACCGATTGGGTTATGCTATTTAGATTTGCTGTATGAATTATCTATGTCACTCTTTGCAAGGCTAAAGTGACCTCTAAAAACTCTGCCTAGCATGCTAAGATATAAATAAGTAGAATTCTGAAGATATATACTGAGCCTCCTATATATTATATTTCTAGTAAAAATTACCAAAATTAGCACTTTCAACTCAGTCTCAGTTGGCGCTATTCACCCAGCAAAACAAGTATGTAATTATTGCCAAAGTTATCCTCAGGGAAAGGAGTGTATCATTTTTGCATTCCTGGTTTGGTTTACCTGAAAGGTATGTTAAGTACAGATTGGATAATTAAGGGAAGTTTTAAAAACGGGAGGATATAAAATTGTAGTGAAATAGAAAATAACTATATATAAAATTCTGCAGTAGAGATGGTCAACCTTTTTGTAACACAAAACTCTAAAGTCTGTATGTGCATCAGATTCAGTTCAGTGACATAGTGGTTTTAAACATGGAAATTAATAAGTAGGTAAGTGGTGCCATCCAAACAGGGTAAGCCCTTGGAACCGGCCCAAGTACCTCCTAAATAAACCTACCTGCACCCAAGTTCTTGTCTCAGATTCAGCTTTCGGTGATCTAAACTAAAACACTACTTACACAGAGCATGTGCTCTGGAATCAGACTGCCTAGTTCAAATGCTAATCACACATGTACTAATTTTGTGACCTGAGGCAGGTTACCTACCCTCCCTAAGTCTCAGTTTACTCAGTAGATTCTGAGCATAGTCACAGAACCTATTTTGGGGACATTGCTCTCCATGAGTTTCTCATATTTCTACATATCTTGTGAGACACTGACTGCCCTTTGTTCCAGACTACTTTCTCAAGGATTTTGTAAACCAAGCAGCTGTGGAAGATAAAAATAGCATCCCCCTCAGAGCAAAGCGCAGGCATACTTACTGCTCATTATAAAAGATTGAGGTTTCCTAAGCTTACGGCTCCCCTCCTATAACACCATACACTATATGCTGGCATCCGCACAGAACTTCAGGGCCAGGGGAACTAGGCACATATGCTGATGCTAATGCTGTAGGCTCAGTTGTGAGTAATAAAGTCCTTTTTTCTCTGACCCAGGAGTATCCTGTCTTCTGCCAGCATCCAAAAACTTGCAAATAGAGCACAATTTCAGATCCTTTGCAGTTCTTGACACCTTATAGAATTTAAAGATGAAATGAGCGTGTTCATTGAAAATGCTTAGCATACCTCTTGGTACTTGGTAAGCACTCACTAAATGCTAACTCTGTATTGTAACCATCAAAATGTGAGTATGCCCATGGGATTGCCACATAAATAAAAATGTGTGTATGTTTGAAATCCCACGAGCAGAAATTCAGTCCTGTGTGTTCAGGCTTTGTGTATTTCCAGGTGTATACTTTTATACATTCCAGGTACAAATGCCCACAGGGAGGTGACTTATGTGACTCTTCTTTGCCATCAATACCTCAGTGACTACCAGTATTCATTTCTCATAGCAGAGCCTGGCAGGTGAAGTCTTAGGACATGTTCATTATATGTGATTGGGAGAGAGATTTTGAACATGAGGTTTTGCCCGAATAAACAGACCTGAGTAGTAGCCAAATGCCTCCTCATGAGGATGGTATCCATCAGTGTCTATCTTGCTTAGTACTGTATTTCCAACATACAGCACAAGGCCTGACACAGAGTAGAGGTTCAGCAAATCTTTTTGGCTGAATGACTGCTATCCCAGAGAGAAGTTGAGGGAGCCTTTCTTTGCCATCCAGAAGTAGACTTCTGAGTCATTCAAGTGTTCCTGTCCTCAAATTATCCCCACCAAACATGGCAACCATTTTACCCACTAAAAGGAACTCCATCAAAAGTCTAAGATAAAAAGAAACAAAAAATAACAAAACAAACTTTTGACCTACTTTGTTATGCATTGAAAGGCACACTTTAGCAGACAAAAAGGCTCAGGGCTATGTAACTGTCATCAGTGTTTCACTTAATATTTTAATGAGCTGAGCAACTGACATCCTGGTTGAATACATGCCTTTGTGGGTCTTGTTACTAAGCCAAAAAAGTGTATAAAAAATTGTCCTTTAAAGAAACCCATAATTCCTTAAAACGTAAATACACCCCAAATGCCACAAAGATGATTCCTGTCATCCTTCCTCCTTCCTTCCAAGCCAGCTCTTCTCATATTTTCCTTCTCCTGCCTCAGAGTTGCTGACTTGGGTTCCAGACTCCTATGCTGGTTCCTGGATTCAGAGCAGATCTTTCTGAGCTAGGACATGTTTGCCAGGACAGGCAGTGCCATTGTTAGCTATTTCTCTTCTCTATTCTCCCAAATCCTTCCCAGAAAAACACTGATACATTTATTTTAATATTCCTTCTTTCCCTTCGGCTGGCAAAGGTTTCTCTGAATCTGATGTTTGCCTCTATTTGCTCCATGCTCTTCCTCTCTTCTCTCTTTTTTTTTCCCCCCTTTCATTATCCTCTCTCTGGGGAGGGGTGATTGACTGGAAACCCCAGGGCCATCAAGAGGCAATTTCAGAGAAGCAGGGGAGACTGGTAACATGGTTCTAAACTGGGAGGGAACAATAGCAAACTGAATATTCTTTAAGCAATGTGGAATCTACATTCCTTCTTTACCAGCCTTTGAAAATAAGCATTAAAATTCTTCCCATCACACAGATGGGAAAACAAAGGACTGAGAGGTTAAGCCACCACGCCAAGTCTAACAGAGGGTAAATGGCAGCACCAGGATTTGGGCCCAGACACTGTGACTCCAGGGCCCATTCTTACCCCTGTGCTTCTCCCTTGAACTCAGATTTGAGGGATGAATATGAGTTACCTGAACAAATAAATAAAGGAGAGGGCAAGTTCTTCCAGGCAGAGGGCAGAGCATTATACAGAGGCCTAAAGATGTGAACCAGCTTAACAAGTTTGGGGAACCACAATGACCATAGGGAAGTAACCAGGAAACAAAAATACCTAGCAAACTTCAGATACTCATTCATGACATAGCTGGAGAGTGGTGAAACATGTAGAGTTCATATTCGTGAGACTTGGGTTGGAATGACAGCTCCATTTCTGGTTAGTGTGTTATTTAAACTCCCTAAGCATCTATTTCCTCATCTCTAAAACTGGAATGACACACATTTCACAGTTTAATAGCAAAGATTTTTAAAAGTTAACATATGAAAAAGCTTGTAAACTGTGGCGTTCTATGCAAATATCTTTCTCCCTCTGTAATGGAAACTGGGTTCAGCACAGGGACTCAGGAAGCAACTGTAGGATAAAGGACATTCCAGGGGCCTGGGAAAATCTTGCAGGCAGCCTTCAGTCTAGAAGTTATTTTTTTCTAGCCTGAAGTCTGAGAGGTTTATAAGACCCATCCTAACCCAGCAGTACAGAGAAAACACTTTTGCCAAAGGCATTAGTCAAGCATTTTTCCACCAGAGGAAAGTTGCACCTTTGACCTTCAGCATTTTATGGATTTTATGAAATACGATAAGAACAGAAATGACTAAGACAAAGAAATACCAGACTCTATGTCTTAAAACTGAACTTTGCAAAAATAACAAAGGATCTCCAGAACCTGTATATCTGCTCTAATCCAGTGAGCTGGTGTAGGGTGCAGGGTCAGCCTGGGACACAGATTGGGGTGAGAGCAAGGCTGATTAGTAGGTGAGGAAGCGGCCTGTGATGGAAGAAGATGCCATAAGCCAACACAAGAGTCGCTTCCCCCAGCCACCACTGGGTTTTAGTACATGTAATGATTTGGAGATATCTGCAAGTTGTGTAATACTAGCTGAAAGAAAGTTCAATCTGTCATGTTTTGAGGGCTCTTCTCTGTCCCTCAGCTCTCCACTCGAGGCACCTCAGCAATAAAGAGGAAGTATCACTGCTCTCTTGGAGCTTATGTTCTAGGGAGTACAAATGAACTGGAACCGGGCTGCACAGCAGAAGGTGAGCAGAGAGCTAGCGAAGCTTCTGTATTTACAGCCACTCCCACCGCTTACCGCCTGAGCTCCGCCTCCTGTCAGATCAGCAGCAGCCTGAGATTCTCATAGGAGCATGACCTCTACTGTGAACTGCACATGCGAGGGATCTAGGTTGCGTGCTCTTTATGAGACTCTAACGCCTGACGATTTGAGGTGGAACTGAGGTAGTGATGTTAGCACTGGGGATCGGCTGCAAATACAGATTATCATGAACAGAGAGGTTTGACTGCACAGAGACCATAATAAATCAGTTGCTTGCAGACTCATATCAAAACCCTATCAGTGAGTGGCAAGTGACAATTAAGCTGCATCTTACGGAGTAGACAGGACATAAGCAACACACTTCAGGTGTCACTGTCTCCCATCACCCCTAGATGGGACCATCTAGTTGCAGGAAAACAAGCTCAGGGCTACCACTGATTCTGCATTATTGTGAGTTGTATAACTATTTCATTATATGTTACAATGTAATGGTAATAGAAATAAAGTGTACAATAAATGTAATGCACTTGAATCATCCCCAAACCTTGCCCCCACCCTCCGATCCATGGAAAAATTGTCTTCCATGAAACCGGTCCCTAGTGTCAAAAAGGTTGGGGATCACTGAACTAGACAATTTCAGATAAAGTGCTGAGTGGCACATAGGAAGTGCTCAGTAGTATTTGTCACCTGGATAGATTGTTGAGGCCTAGGATTCTCTCAAAAGACCACCTTTGAGCAGCAAGGCAGTAAAAACACCTGTCTTCACTGGCGAAGCCACTTAAGGCAGTGATTCAAATTAATTAAGTCATTCAGCAAACAGTTCTTAAGTATCTAGTCCATGCCAAGCACTATGCTAGGGACACTAGGGATACAGAGACAAAACATATCCCAGACACTCAACAACCTTTTTATTGAGAAATCAGCTTCTGTTTGTTCTTTTACTAAATTTGCCCACTTTCAGATTCACCTGCATGTATCTCCTTCCAGGAGGGACCTAAAAGGCCTGATGCCTAGAGGCTTTCAGAGCCTGGAAGGTCCAGGCTTTCCCAAGTAGGAAAAGTAGCAGGTGACGTTTTCACAAGGCAGGTGGTTCCTTGCTGGAGTTTCCCACCACACTCAGAATCTGAACTAGTAGTAAGGATGAAAGTTAAGGATCAATCAAGGCAGTGACCAATCCTCTCCCAAGCATGAGACCACATGTTATTTAATGTGTAGATGGGTAACCCAACCACAGAATGCTCTGGAAGCTTAAGATGTCTAGAAACCTAGAATGTTCAAGAAGTATAGAAGTTTGCCTTCTAGAAAGAGGAGTGGAAAATCATTACAAAGGAAGAGTATTACTGGCTGCTATTTCCACAGAGCAGAGAAGAGTCCTGTGACTGCAGTATAGGTCCCCTTACCCCTGGCTCTCTGAGCTCACAAACATGCATAGAGACACATATAATTAGGATGGCTCTGGCCATCTTATTATTAATATTTAAGATATGTGAGGAAACAAATCCAGCCAGTTTCTTCTCTAAATCCCATGGTATCTTTGGGGAAAGCCTAATCTGTCTTGCCAATATATAGAGCTTCTTCCAGGTGCCTGTTAATCCTCCCTTTTATTTTATTGTTTTTAAGTGAAGAGAGTTTATTGAGCTGACAAAACCATTTAACTTGTGATTTCAAAATTGTGAGCAGAGAACACTGAATTTATGAGTTGTTTAGAGGTCTGGAAGGTGGAAGCAGCCAGGAAGGCTGAGGAGGAAACACAGGTGCTGAGAATGGAAAATAATCTACCCCCAGAGGAAAATGAAAAACACAATACAGAACAAGAAAAGAGCACATGGGTCAACCTGAAACTTGTTGTCAATCTCTTTTCTCCAAAAAGAAGGATGATTTAATATGTAAGAACAAATGTATGTGTCAATTGGGGTTGCCTTCTGGAAGAAAGTCAATCCATAAATCCAAGAAATAAATAAACAAGCCACCATCTTAGACAATGTTCTTGAAAAACTGACAAGGCAAATCTGCTTTAAGTTGATAGGCTGAGGCTGGAAAAGTGGCCCAGGATTCTGTCTGCTTTCCCCTGTAATTGCTGTTCTCCCTAACCTCCAGCCCTCCACCTCCTCCATCCATATACAGGCACCCTTCCCAGAGATTAATGTGACTACGCTTGTAACATGTTGAGATATCACGTTGAGGTATCACACTGGCCTCCCTGAAGCCTGAGTCAGCAGATCGGTTTTTCTAGATAGGCTTTGGTTTGATTTCTTAAGTGGTGGGAAAAAGTTTTTTATTTGAAATTTACATGTATCATCATAGGCCATGAGTGAGAATAGTAACATGACCAATGTGAATTTTATATTCCATAATATTATTAGCATGGACTTTGGTAACTCTATGGGTTCATTTTTATTTTGTTTTGTTTCAGGTATGGAGGAAACCTAATTATGACTTAAGCTTTTCTTCAAGGTGGAAAATTCTATCATGAACCCTAGATTCAGTACTCTGAATGGGAACCTCAGTCCTTTTTTTGGATACTTGGTAAGGTTGATATATTCCTGGATAGACAGGAGGAGAGGGGGTGGTCCCTGAATACAATCATTCCTCCTCTAGATCAGGAGCTTTGTTTCAGGCCTTAAGTAACAGAACAAACTCAGTTATAGAAGGCTTGTTCTGAAAAATGCAACTGAATATTGTTCTAAAGAATGAATCCTGGAGGGGATAAAACAGACCATGCAGATGAGGGCTATGTTATCCTCAGTACTTTGTGCCTGGCATGGAGGAAATGTTCTATAAATAATATTTTGAATAACTGATAGTACCCTCATCCTCACTGGTATATTCATCAAGCATCTGACAAAACACCAAAAAGTGAAATCACCACTTTATTCAAATTTCTCAACCTTCCTCACTAATGGATATTTTGCCAGCATTCCCAACGGACGGCAGAATGAACTGACTGGACTCTCCTGTGCCCAACCTCTCTCTCACCTTTAAAAGCCAAAGGATCCCTCACCTGTAAGACCTGTACCAGCCTTAGCTTGACTGGCCCTTTTCTGTTCCATAGCCCATCACCATATCTCTCCTTTCTGCAGAAGAGCAGTGACATGTCTAAAAGCCAGAAAAACAAAGGTCTGGAAAATTTACAAACAACCTAGTCCATCCCCTGAAAAATAAAATGTCCAAAGGCAACGTTTGATTTTCTGTTGGTTTGTGCTCCATTTGTGTATGTGGGTTTTATATACATATACATAAAATGCCCTGTTTGGAAAGTGGGTGCTGTACTTTTATCCTACCAAGAAAAGAAGCTTTTGTACTTGAAAATATTTTTTTTTACTTGATAGAAGCAATGAAAAGGACAAAACCACTAACAGCTTATATTCATTTAAGGCTTTCCTAACCCTCTACTCTATTTGTTTCTTTGCAGCAGTTAAGTATATTTTGCCTGAGTGTCACCAAGATGGTGAGCACATACTCTGCCCCTCCACACCCATCTTGAGGCCAGACTTGATATTCCATTGAATTAAAAAAGAAGAAAGAAAAGAAGGAGTTAAGAAGGAGGAAGGAATGGAGGAAGGAAGGGAGGAGATAAATTCACATTTCCAAAGCATTAGTGATTAGTGTAGACTTTCTGAAAAATGTTCCAAGAAGACAGAGATGTTCTATGGCACAGGAAAATTTCATCAAAAACCACCAACCGGGGCTTCCCTGGTGGCGCAGTGGTTGAGAGTCCGCCTGCCGATGCAGGGGACACAGGTTCGTGCCCCGGCCCGGGA
>NW_006789313.1:2360096-2380413 GCF_000442215.2 Lipotes vexillifer
AGATGGCTCCTTTTGGAAGCCCTGGACTGCAGAGAGATATTTAGGAGGCAGGAGGTCACTTTCTTTTGAAGTCAGACAGCTGTCTCTTTATCATACTGACAATTTCTGGCTGGGAAGAACATCTGAAAAACATATTTCCCAACATGAAAGTTGAGGCAGCTCTTTACGCTGCCATTTCCCACTCTGGTCTCTACAGGAGTTCCTCCAAACAAACCTCATGTTATAAGAGTGGCAGGCCCACTCCTACTATCCCATTCTGCTTTGCAGCCTTTTGAAGGTCCCCTCTTATCCTCCTCTCTCTCAACCCCACTTCTATAGGTGTCGTGAATTTTATACTTTAGAGATGAGAGGCAAGTCTAATGTCTCAGTGACAACATGCAAATGGCATTTTGGCCCCTGTAGAAATGAATAAAGCATCACACCCACTTTGAAACTGGGAACTGGGGGGGACTGTAGACCATATGAACTTTGGGGACCTCACTCAGAACTCTCAGTAAGGTTCCGAGTGATGCTTTAGGAAGGCATTTTATGTAGACGTGCCATGATCCTGCCTATGGCTTTGAAATGACATAGGGACACCATTTGGACTAGTCAGAAGGCCCAGGGATGGGCCTCTCTGAGACAAAGGAAAATAATTTACGGAATATGTATTTAAATAATAACAACAACCAATTTTAGTGAACATTTACTCTGTACTAGGTACTATAAAGTGCTTTTATAAGCATTATCTCATTTAATCCTGCCACCAATCCTATAATTTCTTCATTTGCAGATGAGAAAACAGAAATGAGTGCAGCAAACCAGAAGTGGATATGTATATGCATTGTTTGTAGTAGTCATAAACTGGAAACAACCTGACTGTCCATTAATACAGAAATACTTAAATATGCTTTTAAGCAAAAAGGTAATTTATCATATAATATTGATTTTTAAAAAACCCCTTTTTAGCCAGATAGAAAGAAGAGAGAGAGGATCAAAGAAAATTTGGTGAACACATAGTAGGAGCTAGGAAGCCCAATGCCTCTCAAAGAAAAATTTGCCCAATTCTAGACCAGTTCCTTGGTCCTTAAGAAGCTTTCTGTATAATATGTTTTACTGGACTGTCAAGCATAGCACCCTCTTGGGATGCTGAGGAAAGATATAGTAAGGTGAATAGGTAGGGTGACAATAGAATTTATCATCCAAATCAGGGCCCTTTTAAGAGTAAAAGGGGTGTTAGCGTAACTTCCTTGGGCAACAGGCATAACCCAGGAGTATCCTAAGCATACCAGAATGCATGGTCCTGTGCACAGGAGACCCTCCAGAGAACAAGCTTCAGACAATCCCACAAACGGCTGTGACTCTGATTCCAGGTTCTGCCCTCCCCTGGCTCCAGGGCTCCATCCTTATCTAACATCCTGCTACTACATCTATGTTTTCAAGTGTTACGTCTCTTTTCTTCTCATCCCCAACTTACCTCAGGTACCTCTGCCCCAACAAACTCCCTGGGGTTAATAGCTTCTACTCATGTCTGCAAGGGGATGAGATCATCCTCCACCAAAGACAACAGAGCCACAGGGCCAACAGACCCTGTCTCACTCTCATCCTCTGTGAATCAATACGTGACCACTGCCATCTGCACAGACTCACAGCAAGGCAAACAAAGCAGATACCTGAACTCCATGAGAAGGAGGCCAGTCACAATCTCCTCAGCTTTGCTCAAGAAGACCAGATGGTCCTAAGCTCCAGGGGGCTCAAGGGAAACCAAAAAAAAAGAGGCTGAGGAAATCCAGAAAGTAAAACAAACTCTATTCCACTCAAATTGTCTCAATCATTTGCCAGGAAGAAAGCCCTGACCCTAAAATAAAAAATGCTCACTCTAGCCTGTTCAAAATGAAACAGAGTGCAGGCCGGAGATCCATGCTTTCCTCTCCTTGCTCACCCACCGTCCCATATCCCATTAGTCACAAGAAGCCTTTTACGCCAAATAAAATAGAGCCCAGGAGAGGTCAGGCCCATTGATTCATGAACTATATTTGTATCCATTTTATGGGGTTCTAAGGAATCTTATTTTCATGGAGTAAACAATGTCACTTAAAATATTGCATAGGGCTTCCCTGGTGGCGCAGTGGTTGAGAGTCCGCCTGCCGATGCAGGGGACACGGGTTCGTGCCCCGGTCCGGAAAGATCCCACGTGCCGTGGAGCGGCTGGGCCCGTGAGCCGTGGCCGCTGAGCCTGCACGTCCGGAGCCACAACGGAAGAGGCCACAACAGTGAGAGGCCCGTGTAACACAAAAATAAATAAATAAATAAATTAATTAATTAAAATATTGCATAGATGATTTATTAAATCCTCCCTTTTCTTTTTTTTTAAGGTGGTGACTGCATAACATTGTAAATTTATTAAATGACACTGAATTTTACACTTTAAAATAGTTAATTTTATGTTAGGTGAATTTCACCTCAATTGAAAAAATGCCTTAGACCCATATAAAGAAACAGAATTATTTTAAAACCTTGGAATGGACCAAATTACGATTCTGAATTAAGGAAAAGCCTTCTTGCTTAGGAGTGCTTGCAGGTGTATTTCTCCAGCTTCTCCCTTATCTTTTCAATGGTCGTTTCTTCTGCTTTGAGTTGCTTGGGTCAGTTGAAACAAATGCTAAATATTCTGTCCCAAACAGCAAGACATGGCAGAAGCCCTCTCTTATTCAACTTGTTACCCAGGTCAAATCATGCAAGTCAAATCACACGCCATGGAAAAGAACAGCTTCCTGTGAAAAATGCCCCACCTGGCAGCTTTAAGCCGGTGTTTGCCCCGAGTTCTCATCCTAGTTGAGGTGGGGGGTGGGATGGGGAGACAACAAAAGGACCCCAAGAACTTGGCTGTTCCACCCAGAGTCCCTTGCCTCTGTGGTTATACCCCCACTGCAAAGTCGAGAGTGGATGGGGTGCAAAGGGTCAAGTTTAAGGAAAGTCACCCTGTGGTGGGGGGCAGAGGAAGTAAGTGGACAGGCAAAGCGACCAGTGCTTTCCCTTCTCACACACCAACCCCTGTGCTTTACGAATAATCATTAACACAAATGGCTGAGCCACCTTCAGTACCCTTAGCTTTAACTGGGTACAGAGGAAGATTCACACAGACATCTACAGGTCAGAGTTGGAACTGGATTAAAATAAAGAACGGTATATACTAACTCGTCGATACTCCAATTTGGACGATTCCGTCAAACACTAGGGTCAATTTATTGGGAGTTAATTGGACTAAATTAACTAGGAAACAATTTGTCATTTGTTTATCAGTGTGTAAATTATTCAGTGTGGGGAGGAAAGAAATTGATATTTGTTGAGCAGTTACCACGTGACAAGCCTTGCACTGATTAACTCTATATTCAGATGCCATTTGATTTCAGAACAGGCCTCAGGGGTAAGAAGTATTAAATCCACTTCATAGACAACCATGGCTCACGCGTGTCAAGTAACTTGCCCAAGTTCCCACAGGGAGGGAGCCCAGTGGAAGAGGCAGGTTCAAACCTAGATCTACGTGGAGTTAGGGCCCACCCTCTCTCCACTCTCCCACTACAGCCAGAAGCTTTTAAACGTATGAACTAACTAAACACAGGGCTACCGACAATCATGTACATGTTATGAGGTTGTAATTTACTCACTCCTCTTATTAGATGGGTAAAAAAAAACTGGTAGTTTTAGATAAATAGATGAACATCTTTGTGAATTCCCAGCTGCTGAGTAATTAGGAGAAAAATAATTAAGGTCCAATCTGCTGTAAACCTTGGTCCAAAGAAACCATTTAGAGTCCCCTTGTTTAATGCTCCACCTTTCTAGTTAAAGGTACTTGGTGATTTCTCTGTCTTCCATCCCCCTTCCTGGCTCCTCTGCAAGATGGCACCTGAGTACATGAATACACATGGGATCGGGTTGCTGTTCCTAAACTTTGCAATCTCTTGGTAGGTAGGGTCAGGCGCCTCACGCAGGACATCCTCTAGCTCCCTGGGCTGCAGGTCCTGGTCGTTTGTCACTCCACTTGCTGTTGTCTAGCTAAGGTCTGCTGCTCCTGCTGTTTGCAGCTTGTCCTCTGGTTTCTCTTTAAGCTTGGCCAGACCCAGTAGTGCCTCCTAGCTACCTAAGAGCCTCAACTTCTTGCTGGGGGTCTTGCCTTGCTGGGGACCCTGATGTCTTCCTACAGACCTCATCTGAGCTCCAGACCAATGCTGCCCTGAGCCTCCCCAGACACACACACTGACATACGTAGATACACACGGGCCAGGTGCCCCACTTAGCCCTCTGGCAAGCTTGCCGGACAATGCCCTTAGCACTGTCAGTGTTTCTTCTGGATACACAGCCACCCCTGGATACCTTCAGGGTATGCTGGAATCTGGGTGAGACCCCTGGGGGAACTCAGGCCCTCCCTTTAGGCCCACTTGAGCGTGCTGCCACTTCTGCTTTGGTGTGGCCGCCCCCTCCTCCAACATCAGCGTATAGAATATTCAGTCAACTCCTCACACTTCTGCACCCACTCTTAGGTTTATTCAGCAGCACAGCCAGCCCTGGCAAATGTGGGCCTGAATTTTTTTTTTCTTTTTTTTCTTAATATTTTTATGTAAGACAAAAATGAACGTCAAGAGAGGCCTTAAAAGGTGAGTGTGTGGGAGGAATAGGAGTGGGTTGTGACCTCAGAGACGGGGCCGATCTCTGGGTTGAAAGACGACTGGAAGGGGAGACGGGAAGAGGGCCCACCGGACGACAGATTAACAAAAGTGGCTGGAGGGAGGGCAGGGCTACTTATGTATGAGGGTAGCTTTTCTTTCTCAATTAAATTTTTATCTTCTTCTTAGTGCCAACAAGATAACTTCCTCCTGGGAGCCCTGCGATATCTGGTCACTGCAGGCCACCTGGGCCAACACAGAGACAAGCCTCGTTCTAGGGCTGGCAGCACCTCGACCACAGTCTCCTCCATTTTCCTGGCCAGTATCTCCACTCCTGCTCTGTCTCCTCTCAGGGCCCCCAGAGAAATAGTCAAAGTACAGGGCCTGCCCCTACCTTGCCCAGTCCTACCCTCACCAACCCCCCCCCCCCCCCCCCTGCTTATTCATTGTTAGAAAAAAAGGGAATACGTACTACTCCCTTCCTCCTACCTATTACAAATACAAGCTGTGAGAATTTATCAGAAATCCAATTCCATGGATTAGAGAAAATAAATAAAAATACTTGACCTTTAGTGTAGTCTCTCATTTTCTAGTGACAAGACATTTCCTTTGGTTACTTTATCATAGCTTTATATTTCTTAGGTTTATTACACAAACATTTAACCTTAGTCATTTTTAGTGGGACTGTTTCTGTCACAGTTATAGGTAGGGGAACAGGCACATGCCACTTGTACTTGAGGTTTGAAGTCAGGGAGATGACACTAAAAGAAGGGTGAACTATAATGTTACCAGATAGAGTCACATAGACTGAAGCAAATCTTGCTTGTATGACCACCGCCGCCCCCCCCCCCCCCCCCCCCCCACCAACAAGTTCAACATTGCAGGCTGTGTTTTGTGCCTGGCAGATCTCAAATAGAGCTTTGACTGTCTTCAATTTCAGGCTGTCTAAGCTGCCAGATGTCTGATTTCAAATATTTAAAACTCTTTTTTTGACAAATAAATTGCACAAATACCAGAAGTATAAATGTCCAGTATTAGAAAGTATGTCTTTTCTCAAAATGTAACTTTAAATTTTATTAAAGTAACCAAACGTTCATAAGTATTTCCAAATCTATAACTGCCTTTGTCTAAAGATCCAAATAAGACAGTTCAGGCTATCATGGGAAGGTCAGAAAGGCCCTTTCCAGGGGCTCAAGTTCCAGTGTTACGTCTCACTTGAAATGTCTGTTCTCACTAAATCTCGGTGTTACTAGCTCAGCATCTCATTGTTTGAAACCAGCACCCTGTCTCATCTGCGCTCAGCCACTTTGCTTCATTCCCCCAAAGCACTACTCGCATAAGAATGCTGTAAATGCTAGATTTTATTAGTTTGGGGAACTCATTCATTCATTTAACAAATATGTATTAGGCATCTACTACGGACTAGGCCCTGTTTGGGCTCTTGGGATTCAGCAGCAAACAAAAGAGACAAAAATCTCTGCCCTCATGGAGCTTACATTCCAGGGTAAACACTCAGATAATACATACAATAAATAAGACATTATAGAGTATGTCTGGTAACAGTAAATGCACAGAGATAAAGAAAGCAAATAAAGGGGAAGCAGAGTGCTGGGAAGAAAGTTGATTTTTAAATAGAAGACTCAAGAAGGCTTCACTGTGAGGCCTTTACATTGAGCAAAGTCTTGAAGGAGGTGCTGGAGAGAGCCATGTCCCTACCTGGGGGAGGGACATCCCAGGCAGAGGGAGAAGCAAGTGCAGAGCCCCTGATGGAGGAACAGCAGGAGGCTAGTAGGGCTGTGGCTGCAGTGGGAATGAATGCAGAGAAAGCCAAAATGTGATCAGAGGACTTGGAAGCTGATTGTGCAGGCCAGTAGGTCAGTATAACATTAGCTTTTACACAGAGTCAATTGGGAAGCTGTTGCAGGCTTTGGCGTAGAGGAGTGATTCTGACTTACATTTTAGATGGACCATCTGGCTCCTGGGTTGGGAAGAGACTAAAAGAGGCAAAGGTGAAAGCTGGATGACGAATTTGGAAGCTATCAGAATCACCCAGGTTAGAGCTGGTGGCTGGAACCACTGTCCCAGCAGGGTGATGGTGAGTTTATGGATATGCACTGAAGGTCTGCCAGCAGGGTTCACTGATGAACCAAATGTAGATGTAAAAGAATGAGAGGTTTTGGACCTGTGTGAATTCAAGGATGGGGTTGTCATTTACTGAGACTGGAGAGGAGAGCAGTAAAAACAACACAGTTCAGGAAAGGATGTCAAGCTGAATGTTAGGCAGGTGAATTTTTCCCTGGTTATGTTCCTCCAGAGTCCCAGCTTCTGGCCTTGTTGCGGGGCTCCTCTCTTTCCAGATTCTTTTTTCTCTACCCTCTCACCCAGGGTTCCAACTGCCAACGTTGAGCTGCTGGACTAGAAACTCTGAGGTTCCTATTTTTTATTATGTGCCAATGAACAATCTAGTTCTTTCCATATGATGAAAACAACTGAAGAAAGCAAGTTCTCAAATTGATTACAAGAAACGTCAGAGTCTCTTTCCAAGCTTGCTGCAAGCCAAAGCAAAGAATTCTCTCTTGGGAGAAACACTTATTGAAAAGAAGAAAAAGAAAAGGAAAAAGAGGAGGAGGAGAATGCAAAGGAGGAAGAAGAAGGAAGAAGGTACAAGGAAGGAGACGAAGAGGAAGATGAATAAATACAAGTCTGGTTGAAGACTGTCAGCTTGACACTGTCTGTCGGTAGGTGGGTGGCTCACCAACCTTCCAGACGAGGTCCTCACTCAGTAACGTTAGTCCAGCATTACTTCCCATAAGAGGCCTAGTACCTTTTAGACTAAGTAAGAACAGTTCTGTCCACGGCAGGATTTGGGACCATGTTCTTTCTCACTCGTTTCCCTACTCTCTATCCACAACCAATAAACTCCAAGTTTTTTATGAGCGATGAGTTCTACCCTTTCACTACAATGCACAGAATGACAACCATTTCTTTGTGTCTAGCCATAATTCCTTTCTTCTATTATGTTATTCTCTAAAGGAAAGGTTTTCGCTGACACCGTATTACTGTATCACTTCTACACATGTTACTGTAATTGGCATCACTGCTCTCCAACCTGCTTTTTTTATGCACAGAGCTCCACTGGCTGTGGGCTCTAGGACAGGAGTTTGGTCAAAGAAGTAATGAAAGTACCAACAGCTCAGAGAACCAATCTCGCTGGCATCGTTTTATTTAGACTTTCTATTAAAGAGAATTCTAACATGTACAAAAAGTAGGCAGACTTGTATGAGAACTTCCACATACTCATCACCAAGCTTCAACGATTATCAACTCAGGCTGATCATACTCATCTATATTCACGCACTTCTCTTCCTCTTGTATTATTTTGAAGAAAATCCTAGACATCGTATCACTTAATCTGCAAAGTTTTCACTATGTATTTCTAAGGTTACTTTTTTTTACAGATAAACTCAATACCATTGATACAATTTAAGAATTAACAATTCCTTAATATCATTAAATTTCCAGTAAGAATTCAAATTTTCAACTGCCTCATGAATATCATAATTCTATCTTATAGAGAGTTTCTTTGAATTGGGACCCAAATAGGTCTACATGGTGTGATTGATTGGTAAGTCTTTTAAGTGTTTTTTATAGGTTCCCCTTTCTCTTTCTCTCTCTCCCTCTCTCTCTCATTCTCACCTTGCAATTTCTTTGTTGGAGAAATCATTTGTGGTCCTGTAGAATTTCCCATGGTCTGGATATTACCACCCCTCCATGGTATAGTTTACCATGTACTGCCTGTTAATTAGTGGATAGATCTAGACACTATCGGCTTGTTTTAAAATCACATGTGCAGTCTACTCTGGTACTATTTCCATTACGAAATGTTACTGTTTCTCACAGGTGTCGCATTTCACTTTCATGTTTTTCAAATCTTGCAACATTCATTTAAGGTAAGAAATATTTGATAGTTCTATTCCAAAAGGACTAACCACTTAAATCGAATATTAATAAAAAAATTATTATTTTAGAACAAAAAACTGAGGAGAACTTTTGGCACAAAAGTTACATTCACACTGAGAATAAAAATTGTCCCAAACCCGGTCTAAGGCAGAACTTTTTACATGATATAATTCACAGCCTCCTCTGGGATGTAATAGGCATTGCTGTTAAAATGCTTCCAAAATTTTCTGATAAACCTAAATAAGATTAAGGACTTCTGGGAAGCCAGGGTTACCCATCCAGCACACATCCAAGTGCTTCTTGTTTCTTCTTACACTGGCCCCAAGTCTCATTGTTTATGTGACTTTACCTTGAAATTACTTGGACTGGCTAGCCTAATAATCTTTAGCCAGACATTATTTTTTCTTGTATTTGGTTTAACAATAATTAACCGTTCACTTTTTTAATAAAATCCCTAAAGGGAATCTTGAATCAGCACACTTCAAGGTCTCATCCCTTACGGCTAGCTTGAAATAAAGCTTCGGCCCAGTCTTTTAATCCATTTGTCCAAGAAGCTGTTTTAACGTCATTTAGGAAGAAACATTGTATTTTTTTTTTTACTACTTTGTGTGGCAAAGAATTTTCATTGAAAGGTGTCAAATGTATATATAAGAGTCTTTAAATGTATGGAAAATTGGTTTCTTTGAAACTTCTGAGCACTTTGATTTGACTAATGGAGAGAAATTTCTACTTTAGATAACGTAATTCAAACTTAGCTGTTATCATGGAGAAAAAGATCTTCCTTCAGATTCTTTCTATAAGCAAATTGGTGCCTTGGAGTGGGTTCCAAGGGCCTTGAGAAAACACCTCTTGATAAGTGGAAACTGGTTTGACATCATGATTTAATTGTTGTATCAAATGTATCATGGATAATCTATGGACATTGATGAATTTAACAGGTGAAAGCTAAATTGGTAAGAAGTGCACTTTACATCTGCATTTTAAAAAATATATTAACTCAATGGAAAGTAATGATGAATGTTTGGATAAAATTTTAAACTTGATCATAAGTAAATATTGAGTGAAAACATAATAAAAGGACAGGTTGTGTATACAAATATGTATTTTAGAAAATTATTTTTTATCATGTCTGTACAATAATTTTATTGACATTACCTGGAAACTTTTTTAGTAGCCAAGGAAAAATATACAAGTTTCCAAACGTATATATTACAACAGAGTTGAGCCCATACTTCTATACCTTTCAGAATGCTGGATTGTGTCAAATGGCTCAAGATGGCTTAAATTAGACCGACAGACCTCAAGGTCTGAGCAGGGCCACCAAGGGTAGGTCGGGCCTCACCTGATCATCAAGGGTTGACCAGCTAGAAGTCTGCATACAGGATTTATGCTGGTATGCAAAACAGCTTCCCCATTCTGGGAGCCAGCCCAGGTAATTTATACTGGCTCATCTGCTTTCATCAGCCTTGAGTCTACACCAAAAGGGAACAGGATTCCTGTATTAAGGAAATGACTCTAACGGCAACGGGGAATAATAATAACTATTTCGCAGAATTTTTACAAGGATTAAAAGCAATAATGTATATAAAGTACTTAGCACAATGTTCAGTGGACACAGGAGGTACTTACTATTTATTATTTTTAATACCTTAAATTATTAATAAATGTATTAAATATTAATGAACATACTAAATTAATAATATTTATTAGATCCTTTTCTTTCCCAAAGTTGAGAGATCCACATGTGCTCAGGGTCAGGGATTATCAATGAAGAAAGCATGACGTAACCAAAATAACTGTGTCTGCATAGTGTGCTTTATAATCCACAAAAAGCTTTACTGCATTATTGCACTTGAACCTCAGCTCACCCACAACCACCCAGAGTGTTCTGTGGGACAGGAATAAGTACATTCAGTTCACGCTCCCCGGGAACCTGGAGAAGAAGGCCGTGACGTCGCAGCCACACTCCTAGTGGGGATCTGACTCTGCAGGTTCTGACTCTCAGCTATGTCACACCCACAGTCCAGGCCTCCCTCCACATTGCACAGTCGCAAGATTCCAATGTGGGTGACTGAGTACAGGGATTCCCAGGACACCAGACTTCCAGTGCTAAAAACAGCAAAGTCCCAGGCAAACCAAGATGAGTCAGTCACCCTAATTCCAAGAGAAATGAACACCAAACTCTATAGACCAAGAGTGCAAAAAACATTTGCCATCAGAGCCATGGGAAACATGCTGCTTAGCATACGTTGTAGAACTCCAAGGTTACATGGCATGAGAACTGTACATGTTGCTTGGTCTGGGAAGACAGCTTCTCAGATCTCTCAGCTCTCCAAGGGAGGCCGGGAGCAGGCTACAAAACATTTCTCACCAGGGCTCCTGTCAAGGGGTCAGCATTGGTGTTAGCCCCACTCCATGGTTTAATTGCACTCTTTCTGAGGCTTGGCAGGTATGTCTCAGCATGAACTGGGTGATCACCCAGCTCGGCCTTCCCCTCACAGAAGCAGATGTCTACAGGAGGGACAAGCAGACCTGCTACAGCTCCTTTAGAACAGCTGTAATGAGAAATTGTGTCACAATGTAAAGGAGGGGGAACCATCTCCAAACCTCTCCTTTTAGAGAAATCTAAAAACTCCCACTTGTCATAGAATTTTAAAACTTTATGCATTAAGAAACTGTGACATCCTTTCCTTTCAATGCTGTCCCTGACCCCTGTTTTAGAGCCTGTATCTGGAACTCATAGTGCATTTGTCTGCCCCTTTTGGATCTGGAATATATGAGCTCACTGAACTATCTCCAGAAGAAATGCTGACTCATAAAGCTGCACAAGCTCAAAAGAGGCTATATCTAGGTGGGTCTCCTGCCACTCAACTCAGCAACATCTCAGTTCCTTTCTGGAGAACCTGCTTCTCTCTCCCAAGATCAAAAAACCCTGTTTTCAGATTCTCCGTAAGTTGCGGGGGTTGGGGGACGGGGTGGGAAGCGGAGGGAGAAATCCCTCTAAGGCTTCCTATAGTTACTAGACATGTCTCCGAGAGAAGGCTGATCCCTAGTGTAAGAGAGTGGAGGAGGGGAGTCCGGTTTGTGGTTTGATATCCACCTGCTGCAAGGAATGCAACTAAAAAGGGCATCAAAGAAAAACCAGTTTTTTCGTCAATGCAGCTCCCAGGGGAGCAACTTCCACAAAATGTGGGAGGCTAAAGAGCTATGAGACAAACGTGCAAGCCAAAGACCCAGGGAGACCCTAAGGCCATAGGGAATCTTCTACTTACTACATTATTTGACTACTTTAGAAAAATAGCTATTCACAGAGGGAAAATGACTATATAGGCTTCTAAGAGAGTTCAATGACATATTCCACTCACCACAGTGAAACCCTCTTATGGTCTAAAGAGGCAACCTCAGCCAAGGATCAGTTACCCGGTGTGCCAGACATCTTCAGCCCCAGCCCTCCAGATGCACCTTCCACCCTCCCCAACCTTCTCTGCCCCCCTGAGAGGCTGACTTCCTCTCTTTGCCTCCTCCCAGCTCCTTTCCCCTCTGCCTTCTGGTTGGATTCAGATAATAGGAGGTGCTTGCAAGAGATGGGCTGGAGACGTGAGGGTGGGAGAAGACGGAGGCAGAGTAAGGTCAGAGGTCCTTCCTTGCGTGACCGAGGGTGGGCAGTGGCTTCTTCCCTCAGCAGAAGTCCACAGCCCCCACCATGCTACAGATACAGATCTCTCTCAATGTTCTGGTAGCTTTTCCTTCCTCTGCCCCTAAAAGCCTATTGCTGGTGAAGATTCCTAGCTGTTACTAGCCCTGGGGATATCTCACCATCCTTTTCTGGTTTCCCTTAAACCCACCTACACCCTTATAAATAGCCTCTTTGTTAAACTCCCCTAATAAGCCCCTCCGAATGTGCCTCTGTTTCTTGTTGGAACTTTGACTGACACTCTCAGCATATCGAGGATGGTGCTAGTCTGCCTGGGGCAATGCAGCAAAATACAAAAGGCAACAGCAAGTGAGAGACAACACAGAGGTAAGCTAGGACTACCTTCCTCCTCTTTCCTACTTTCAGCTATCAGCCAAGGAGTTCATACACTGAAAGGGGAGTTTGGTAATAAACAAGGGCTGTATGGAATTATTCTGAGATTTTGTCCCAGGTTCCTAAGTTCCTGGCCTGAACGACCAGAGTGAAATGATCCAGAGGAGGTTTTCCAAGTAAGTTAAAAGGATCTTGCATAAATCATTTTGCTGATCCTGAAAAAGCTGGTTAACCCTCTCTTTTTCCAATAGAGCAGCACATGTGGGTTTCTCTTACTGCCTTAAACAAAACTGAGTGAGTGGGACAGGCAGACAAACTGAGAAGACTGAAACCATCTGGGAAAAATGGAGACTTTCAGGGTCTTGGAAGAGTCAGAGATCCACACAGGAGGTCATCATGGCCAGAGGATGATTGTTTTAAGAAATGAGATGTGAGTCTAGGAAGTGGGGCTAAAACAAAATATCAGCCCAAAGGAGAAAGGACAAGGAAGACGCAGTGTAGACTCCTGAGGACTAGAGAACAGGTGTCTATCCAAGCAGGCACAGAGCAGGCAGTTAGCAAAGATCTTCACTAGAGGCAGTTAGTGGGGTCAGTGAAGACACACAGACAGCAGCTGATATCATTTCCCTGTACGGCACCCAGCCGTGGAAAACAAGAGGAAAATAGCTAAAGCTCATCCTAGTAGAGCCAACAGAGGACCAACTCAGAGATGGCATGGGGCTCCTCACTGACCCCATATTAAAGCCCACATTAGATCTCCATTCCTGAACAAGGAAAGCCCATAGGTGTGGGTTAGGAGCCCACTGCTAGAGCCAGAGGAATGGAAATAAAGCGAACGTTGCAACAAAATTGATGTACCATAAATAAAGTTGGTGCTGAAATGTATTCTTCTATCCTGCCTAGATAAGAGGCCACAGGACAAATGATTTCTTTCAGTAGAGTCTTCACAAAAAAGGAAAGTATTCTTTTTCTTTTAAGTAATTTTTAATTTTATTTATTTATTTATTTATTTATTGGCTGCGTTGGGTCTTCGTTGCTGCGTGCAGGCTTTCTCTGGTTGCGGCGAGCAGGGGCTACTCTTGTTGTGGTGCGCGGGCTTCTCACTGCGGTGGCTTCTCTTGTTGCAGAGCACAGGTTCTAGGCACGCGGGCTTCAGTAGTTGCAGCACAGGGGCTCAGTAGCTGTGGCTTGCGGGCTCTAGAGTGCAAGCTCAGTAGTTGCGGTGTACGGGCTTAGTTGCTCCGCGGCATGTGGGATCTTCCCGGACCAGGGCTCGAACCTGTGTCCCCTGCGTTGGCAGGTGGGTTCTTAACCACTGCGCCACCAGGAAAGTCCCAGGAAAGTATTCTTATCTTACTTTCGGCATTTGTTTAAGTAAAAGTACATAAGGCCCAATATCTCTCCAAATATGACATATCAGAGAGAGAGCAAAGTTAAGGAATGAAGCCCTGCTAGAAATCTGACCGGGTATCTTCTATGCAACTTACAAGTGCGAAATCAAGATTCTGAGTTCATATTTTCCTCCTCGTGTCAATTGGCTCTCCTTTACCCCCGCAAAACTGGCAATCAAATATAGTTAGGATGGTGGTCAGTAGGCAGCTGAAGTTGAAGCAGCGAGCAGTTGAAGAAAATACACATAAAACAGGTATGTGGCACATAATTAACAAGTCAGAAGTATTTACGAACTGAAGATAGAAGATAATATAGGCGCCTAAATGAGACATGAATTTTAGTCATGGTGGGAAGGAAGAACAAGAGCAAGAGACTTGAAGGATCTCACTCCTTAAAATGAAAGGAAATTTGGGAATTTGATCTTAGGAGTCTGACCTTGACCATCACAGCTACATCATCGTAAGGAGTTGAAACCTAACATAGCTACCTATTATGTATTGGCTTTGTATGAACACAAAGACAGTACTTCCACTGACCAAAAAACAACTCTTTTCTCATATCACATGAAGGATTCTCTTGCCTGGAATTCTGAATTCAAACATATATATGCTAGGGCTTCCCTGGTGGCACAGTGGTTGAGAGTCCGCCTGCCGATGCAGGGAACACGGGTTCGTGCCCCGGTCCTGGAAGATCCCACATGCCGCGGAGCAGCTGGGCCCGTGAGCCATGGCCGCTGAGCCTGCGCGTCCGGAGCCTGTGCTCCGCAACGGAAGGGGCCACGACAGTGAGAGGCCCGCGTACCGCAAACAAACAAACAAAACATACATATGGTAAATATATTTTATATATAATATATAAACATATATCATAAATAAATGTATATCTATATATCTAGACATACATTTAAAATATATAAAATGAATGCCTCTATATCTATACTCATTTATATTCTATATATCTATATATCTGTACTCATTTTATATATCTATACCCATTCATTGAAGAGTAATTGGCTATCATGTTCAAAGCCCTATGTTTGATGCTGGGAAGGCAGAAATGAATAAGATGTCTTCTCTATCACAATTTAATTGGAGAAGCTGACTGATACAATATATCAAATTAAAATCTAATGTGGTAAGTGCTATCAGAGAATATAATTAATAATTAGTTACCCAGTGCCCACATAGTACCATATACATACATTTATTAAAGCTCATAACACATTATTCAAGACATGTGTCCTCACAGTCTCTCCCCCAGACACTCAGAGAAGAAGCTGGACTATAATACTTATCACAGCGCCCAACAAGTGTCTGGTGTTTTAATAAGAATTAAATAGATAATGCTATGAAAGTTCTCTGAAAAATATAAAATGTGACACAATACAGACAACTGTCATTGTTTATTCAATAGAGTTGAAAATAGAGAAATTAGGATTGACATATATACATTATTGATACTATGTATAAAATAGATAACTAATGAGAACCTACTGTACAGCACAGGGAACTCTACTCAGTGCTCTGTGGTGATCTAAATGGGAAGGAAAGCCGAAAAAGAGGGGATATATTTATATGCACAGCTGATTCACTTTGCTGTACAGTAGAAACTAACACACATTGTAAAGCAACTAGATTCCAATAAGAATTTTAAAAATAAATAAACCCATTAAAAGATAAAAAAGAGCCAACTCTTTTCTTCTTAAATGATGTCACTGAGAAGGAGGTAAGTAGTATATTAATACATCCAGGCAACATGAATCAAAATGGAACAACGTCTGCTGGAGACCTGATGGTCAGATTTTAAATGATCACTCCCTTTGAAATCCAACCTCATACTCAGGAAAATTGTGAAATTTTCATTATCCTAATAATTGTGTTATGACTTAAAAAATTAAAGAAACCACCACATCCCAGCTTGCTTAATATTTCCACAGTGGAAATAAATGGTAATACAGGTTTTACTGAGAATTTCCATTTGTTGAACACAGCAGGAAAGTTGGTGGCAGCTGAGCTCTGCCAATGAGAAACCAGTTTGGGTTAGACTGATGTGAAAATGAAACTACTAACTACTGTAGTGTATCAGAAAGTGGTAAAGTGCTTTTAAATCCTAGCCTTAGTGATTTATTGAAAAGCAAGAAGTGACTTATTAGAAAGAAAGAAGTAAAGAAGAAGAGGAGTTAATGATGATGAAAGACAGAAGAAACGATTGTGAAACCAGCCAATTCCTTCCTTCAGTTTTTGCACCTGTTTTATTGCACTAAAAGGGAGATCACAAAAGCCTAATTTACTTTGTCTTATTTTTTTTCTCTTTTTTAAGCATAGGAGAAAGAGTGATGGTAAGATAGAAATAAGAAGGGAGAATTGTGAGTAAAAATAAATGAATTGGTAAAGAGGAGCAAATAAAAGACAGAAATCTGAGAACTTAAAAAATGGAGGGATAAAAGTAAGAAAATTGGCCAGGAAACAAACAGAATTCGTTCCTTTGTGTAACGTATTTTTGCCCCTCAAAATGGTGAAACAAGTACCTTGGTAAAGGTTTAATATTTTCTTTTTTCTTTTTCTAATGTGTTAACACTCATCATCCTACTTCTTGTTCTAGAATGTTAAACACTAATCACCATTATCCCCTCCTTCCTACTCTATCCTTTCATATTTTAACTGTTTTTTTAGGCAAGAATTTCAAGATCATATAGCCTAAAGTTTGGAGCAACGGGGTTGGGATTACTTTTCTCCAGAACAATAACACCAATTCTATGTGGAGAGACAAATCATCAAAAATTAACAGTGGCCCAAACTGTTGGAGTCCGAGCCATCGAAAGATTTTAGAAATGGTCGACTTGTAAGCATCATCCCTAAAGCTGGGCTAAATATATCTGTAGGTTACAGAACCTTTGTAAGAGTTTCTTACATTCTTTGTAAGAATGTAAGAATTCTTACATTCTTTGTAAGAATGAAATGAGTTAACATTTATAAAGGCACTAGCAGAGGTTAGGCAATCGCAAGAGCTCAATAGCTGGATTTTGATTCAGTTTAAAGTAAGGATTTGTGCTTGAATTGTTTCAATAACTGTAGCATCAAAAACTTAAATTTTCTTTAACTGAGGGAAATGCTTGTTTTTGATACCTTCTTATTCTTTAACACCTTTGAGATGTAAAATCTACAAAATAAAAACTACTCCTATAGAGGTGCTCAAAGAAGGAGTGATGGGAATTTTCCCCTAATGAAAACCTGGTCCAAGATTTCCTCCTTTTTCAAAGGAAAATCTGCCCTTACACTCATTTTCTGACATCATGACTTCATAATCTTTCCTGTCCAGAAATGATCTCCAACCTTACATTTTGTAACATTCTTTTAAACAGCACAGGCATGATGGCACCTCTCCAACTTTCTCCCAGTTTTCCTCTAAGCAGATAGATAGCATAGGCAGATGTTTACACATCTAGCTGTCTTGCTAGAGGAGTACTATAAAAATAAATTCACGATGGCAATTTCCTCAAAGGAAAGGGTAAAAAATGTGCCAAGTAATTTAATTTTAAAAGTGATTTTAAGACAGGAAATCAGGAACTGGTTTGTGGGAAACTCAGGGAAGGCTGAGGATTGTGGTGAAGGCACAGATCCTGTACCACCCCGAACTTAGTGGGGTTGACCCCTGCAAGCAAAAGCTTGTAAGCCCTTTGTAGAACAATATCTTATTTTCGGGCCTCTGACTGCCAGTCCTCGCTCTGGTTAATATCATCAAGGGAATCCTTTCCTGACAGAATGCAATTTAGGATCTATTAAATATGATTACTTGGCCTTGAAAATGATGGATATTGGACAGAATTATAGAGTCACTTTACAAAAGAAAGGTCTCTTTTACATCCTTTCTTGTGGAGCCTAAAATGAAGCCTGGGGAAATCCCTCAGTGGGGTTGTGGCATTTACAGGTTAGGTTTATGAAAAAGGGAATTGATATTCATATTAAAAACTGTAAAAATTAAGCAAGGTGAAGATAGTGAGTATGCAGACAGCTGTGACGTGTGTCTGAAGGGTGAGTGGCATGTTGCCCAACTGATTTACTTGCTTTAATTATATTAGTAATGTGAAAGTTGACATGATTTGAAACAAGCTCTTGGGTTTTTCATTCAAATACTAGTCCCCAGTCACTACTTTTTACCGTCCTCCCAACTTCCAATTACTTCATTGCTGGGTTTGCTTTGGAGGTGGCCTATGCTTGAGTTTTTATTTAATTACATTTTGTTCTTGGTTATAAAAGTAATATATGGTCACTGAGAAAATTACAAAACATAAAAAACTGCAAAAAAGAAATTAAAATCACTAATAATTCTCCCATCAAGAGATTACCATTAACATTTTGCTGTATACCTACTAGACTTTTCTTTTATATATGTATATATCTGTATTATTATTATTATTATTATTATTATTATTATTATTTTGTGTGTCTGTGGTACACGGGCCTCTCACTGTTGTGGCCTCTCCCGCTGCGGAGCACAGGCTCCGGACGTGCACGCTCAGCGGCCATGGCTCACAGGCTCAGCCGCTCCGCGGCATGTGGGATCTTCCCGGACCGGGGCACGAATCCGTGTCCCCTGCATCGGCAGGCGGACTCTGAACCACTGCGCCACCAGGGAAGCACTGTATTATTTTTATTACTTAATTGATATAATGTCATATATACTATTTTCTAAAGGTTTAAACAATATTTAACATGATCATACTCCCATATTTTTAAGTATTATTCTATTATGAGATATTTGATGGTATATGAGATATTTGGTGGTTATAAACTGTTCATTGTATGTATGTAACATCAATTTTTAAACTGATGTGCAATTGAGGAGAATTCAGAATATCTATTTATATTTCTTAACCATAATCAGATAACTCTTTGCACACATCCCTAGTTACTTCCTTAGGATACATTTCCAGAAAAATCACTACATCCAAAAGTTTTCAAAATATCCAGCCTTTTACCTGTAGCTGAATTGCAAATTTCTCCTATCATTCAAAGTCTACATTACAGTATTTTTTTACGACTTCTTCTTACTGTTTATCTTACAAGGACCAAAACAATGGAAGTAGCAGATAGAATTGAAATTACCACCATTGCACTTCTGGTTGGCGGTGAATTTTGTGTTAGGGATAAGCGGGGGAGCAGTTTTAGAATTCTAAAGTATCTCAAAAAATGATGAAGCAGGAAGGGGGAATGGGGAGTTGTAGTTTAATGGGTACAGAGTTTCAGTTTTGCAAGATGAAAAGAGTTCTGGAGATGGATGGTGGTGATGGTTATGCAATAATATGAATGTACTTAATACAACTGAACTGTATACTTTGAAATGGTTAAAAGAGTAAAGTTTATGTTAAATGTATTATACCACAAAAAAAAAATGGGGAAAAAATGAGGAAGCAAATGGGAAAAAAATCTCTACTACTTGTTTTGCAGAGGAGCACATCCGGGAAAAAGAAATAAGTTCCCTGTATTCCATGATGTTATGGTAGAAGCCATAATCATAACAAACATTTATATGGTGCTTTACAGTTTACAAGTGCTTTTGTACATGTAATGTCATTGCCACAACAGCCTTGTGAAATACCTGATTATCCTCATTTTGTATATGAGAACTCTGAGACTAATGTAAAATAACTGCCCAAGACGGTACGGCCGGCAAAGAGTGGAAGAAATACATCATTCCAGGGCCCCAATTCCTTGCCCAATCTCTCTCCTATGAAACATACTACCAAGACGGCAGTGAAGCTCTTGAGCCGGCAAATCCACTAAGTGTTTTCACTTGACAAGTCAAATGTTTCATATATAAACTGAAAAGAGCAAATATTTAAATTGCACTTAAAGAAGAACTTTAGCTTAGGAAAACAACTTATTTTTGTAACAGCTTTAGAAAGTTTAATGAAATATTAATTTTATTAATATCAATAACAAATAATACTCCATCCACTGTTTGATTCCTTATTTGGTGTTTTTTGCACTTTCAAATATTGATTTAATTTATAAAATTTTCCCTCTATAATAAAAGTATCATTCTAAAGGGGGAAACATGCAACGTGACCAGTTATCAGTGTGGCCAGGCAAAGTTGTAGAGAGGAAAATTAAGGAATTGACAACAATTTAGCCCTTTTTACTACCTCTTATCCTGTTAAAATACAAACAGAAAAGTTACATATTTCCAAATTAAATATTAGCATAAATGTAGACTTTTTAATGTAGATTTTTCCCTTGTTCCTCAAGTTTTCTTTGTCTATTTTTTTTTTTTTTTTTTTTTTCGGTCAGCGGGC
>NW_006789313.1:2380545-2435317 GCF_000442215.2 Lipotes vexillifer
GCGGTACGCGGGCCTCTCACTGTTGTGGCCTCTCCCGTTGCAGAGCACACGCTCCGGACGCGCAGGCTCAGCGGCCATGGCTCATGGGCCCAGCCGCTCCGCGGCATGTGGGATCTTCTTCCCGGACCCGGGCACGAACCCATGTCCGCTGCACCGGCAGGCGGACTCTCAACAACTGCGCCACCAGGGAAGCCCTCTTTGTCTATTTTTTGGATGCAGGATCTGATCAAAGATTAAAAATTGTTATTGGCTGTTATTTCTGTTCAATATCATCTTGATTTGTAATAGATGATTTCTCCGACTTTTCAATATCTCTTAGAGTTTTGTGTTTAGATGATTTCCAGATAATTTAATCTGACAAGCAGATGTTTTTGGTAAACAGAAATCTGTTCTGTGAGATTTATTTTGTCTGTCAGCCCATTTATCTTTGGAATTACAAGTATCATAGGTATCATGAACATTTCTTGTTCTCATATACTAACCACACGCATTCAATACCCATTATTATGGACCCGCTATGTGCCCAGTACCGCAAAAATAAAGACACAGTCCCATGAACTCGCACCATATTAATAGAGAAACTAACACATACACAAATTATTAGAATGAAATGGAATAAGTGTAATACTAGAACTATGTGCATATACTCTGGGGGTCATAAAAGTATTATTTTTGCCTCTGTAAGAAAAAGCTTCACAGAAGAAGAATCATCTGAGTTGGAACTAAAAGGATGAAAAGGTTTTCATAAGGAAAGGGATGGGAAGGTTTATACATATATATTACTTTGTCCCTTGCCTAATGATTAGATGTTTTTCTTCAGTTAATAATCTGGAGCCACATGCTATCTGATACTCTGACTGTAACATTAAAAACATCTTTAGGTTTCATAGCCAGTTCAGCACTTTTTTGTACAGTCTGCATTCTCTTTAGATTACTAAACTGTCTATCATTTTCCATTGTGCCTGCCATTGAGTGGATTGATAACAATTTATTGTTTCTCAATAAATATTAAGCTTAACCATTAACTTCTTAATTCATTTACCACTGCACTGGTAGTGTCAGGATGCCCAGCTCCAGGGGATGCCATTCACATGAACACTATATATGGGGGTTGGGCAGTCTTCACATCTGTTTGATCTAAGGCATTTATCTCCATTTTCCTTGTACACAATTCTATTTTAACTACTGCATTTTCCTTTGCAGTTGAACTTCACTTACAGGAGAATTGTAAGAAAACAAAAATTGCTGCCGATTATTTATGCTGGTCACTTCTCCAGCTAATTTGATTAAACAGAATTTCTAGAACAGTAGTAGTGACTTTCTAAGATACTGTATCATCACTTGTCCTAATCTCTTACTGGTATTGATGTAACATGGATCACTGGACAATGTAATCTCCATTGTGTAGTTGATATGGATGGTTTCTGGTCAACTGATATATACCAGATGTATTCAGAAATCATACCAGCTTTGAGATTCCTGCTCAACTATGCTGAGTATTCTCTTTTAACCATTAATTGAATTTTGAAAAGGAATTTGATGTATCTCTAACTTCTTTTTGATGGTTTGTCAGGTCATAAATGGTCTATTGTCTAGAATCCTGAATGGCATTTACCTTACTTGTTTTTGCTAATAAATATTTCAGGTTACTTTAACCTACAGCTGGGTTTTTTTGCATATTTGAAACAAATGGATAATAGACCAATACTTAGACGGTTCCTCTGTACAACCTTACTTCATTTTACAAAGTTTTATTTTAAATCTTCTTTATACCATTAGATTCCTTTAACTTTGATATGTCTGCCAGGCAAGGGCTTTAAACAATAGCATTTTCCCTGCTTCAGATTTTTACCCATCAGAGGCCATGGGCTTTTTCTAAGAAAAAGAAATTCATGTGAATAGAGTGGTTTGAACACTCAATATTCGCTTATAAGAATGAGTTCTGTAGGACTTTCCAGCTCTAGGATTCTGTTTGTATAATGGCAGAGTGGAAACAACAGATCGTAGTTGTACAAATGTTACCTGTATTACATCAAGGAGAAAAACATCAAATTCATCCTGAATCAAATTGAACAGTTCAAAGAATTTTTACAGAGGTGAAAACTTAGCCAATTACTTGAATTGAGAATTATAATTTTCAGTGTTTAGACATCATTGAAATATTTTGCTATGTGGCACATTAGCGCTGAGGTGTCTGTGCAAAGGCACATGTAATCACCCCACTGTAACACCTCTGCGTGGGGTCTCTCACACAGTGACCTGTCCCCTGCAGAAACAGGAGGTCAAGAAACCAGTGATTCTTCCATGAGTACAGACAGAGGAAAACAGATTTTTCTGTCAATGCGTCAGCCTCTTTCCAATTTTTGGAGGAGAATTTCTCTGCAGGTTATTTAGGAACAAATCAAGCACTTGGTCAATGCAAAATCAAATCTATCAGTTAATAATTTTTTTTTAAGTCAGTAAAGGAGTGGCTTTTTCCCTGCACCCAGGAAAATATGTCTGTTTTCTTATAATTTATATGCAGTTGCCTGGTGTTGCCTAGAGTGTTTCATTAGCAACACATACAGTTATGTTTTAACACTACACGGCCAATAACCCACCTAATACAATCTTGTTCTCTTTCTAAGCAAATCTGGGAATGAACAATAAAAATAATAATTTCTAAATAAAAACCATTGACATCAGGGTGATATTAGCTCATAGCCATAGCCTCTTCCATACCTCTCAGTAAATGCCAAATTTCACCTCAGTAGCCTTTTCTTTTCAAATGTTTCTCTAATGTTGTATTGACTTATATTAAATCTCTTATCTAATAATAACAAAAGCTAACTCTTTTTGAGCAATCAATATATATTGTCCCAGACACATAAGTATATTATCTCATTTAATCCTCACTACAACTCTATAAGGCAGGTCCATTTTAAACATGAGTAAATTTACATTGAGGCACAAAGTAGCTGAGTGACAGCTTGAGGTTGCAGAGGTACAGCTTGAGGTACAGAGAGTGTATTAAATGTCAGATTGTCTGAGGGATGACTGATACTCAGCAAGGGAAAAAAAATGCTAGTCTTATAAAACAGTGAGAAAATTAAACAGTTTTCCTTCTGCCATGTGAGGATCATAATGGAATTTTTCCTAAAAGATTATTTTAGAAAGCAGGAGATGCACCATAAAATTATACATGCTAAATTTGGGAGAAAAAATTCCCCCAGGCAGTGACCTTTTATTACTAAGATTGGATTTGGAAGCCAATTTTTATAGCTCAGTTAAAAACTGCTAAACCCAGGCAACTTATATAATAGAAATGCTGACATGACCTTAATTCCAGAGGTGCAAAGGGCATAATTGAATTTAAGAACAATGTATCTCCTCCATTAAGTCATTAAATAGATCGTAATAATCTGACACATTTGGTAAGTACTACATGAAAGCGGTTAACGATGGTATGCAAATAAAATGAGCTTGCACTATTAGCTACTGTATTTTGCTTGTGTTTGCCAAATATTACATTAAATTGCAATACATTTAGAAAATACTATGGCAATATATTTTAAATGTTCCTGAACATGATGCCAACACAGAGAGAGGAAATGTTAGAATATACAGGATATTGCCAAGTGCCTATGTGTAATTTAGACAAGTTATATTTACTGTTTGTAGAATTAAACTTAATCAGAAATACATTCTTTTGACCCAAACTTCCGGAGTTGCCCCAGTGGTGTAGTGCACCTGGTTCAAGAGCATATATATAAATGGCAACTAAATGCCAAAATCAGAACATTCCTCCACACACATGTATATTTGGCATTGTTGAGGAAAGAATCCAGATGTTTGGCATCATGCAACTAAATGCATAAATCCAAGTGAAATCATGAGTTAAACACACATTCAGGGAATTTAATCACTATAGACAAGTAGTTGGGCTCATTCTAAATCAAACAAAACAAAGCCACAACCCCTCTCTTCTTTCTTAAAGGCAGGGCTAGAGACCTAGATTTTCAATTTATATTGTCGAAAATCTTCATTTAATCTGTTTCTAGGACCAATAATGAAGTGTACTAATAATTTCAGTGCAACAGAGAATCCAGTAGTGCAAAACATAATTCCAACAATTATTTTAACCAGATCTTGTTTGTTTTATTTCCTTACATAAATCTAAATAACAAATAAGAGTTAATAAATAAAAATATATCTAATAGATTTTCTAGGTAACAATTGCTCACAATAACTGCAAAAATTTTCAAATGTTTTATCTTAGGTTTATATACGGACAGCAAGTCAGGGATATGAATATGTATGTTTACGTAAGAGATACAGTGGTTGAGAATCTGCCTGCCAATGCAGGGGACATGGGTTCGAGCCCTGGTCTGGGAATATCCCACATGCCACGGAGCAACTAGGCCCGCGAGCCACAACTGCTGAGCCTGCGCGTCTGGAGCCTGTGCTCCGCAACGAGAGGCCGCGACAGTGAGAGGCCCGCGTACCGCGATGAAGAGTGGCCCCCGCTTGCCACAACTAGAGAAAGCCCTCGCACAGAAACGAAGACCCAACACAGCCAAAAATAAATAAATAAATAAATTTATTTTTAAAAAGAGAGAGATATAATAGCGATGTAAAAATTGAAAATGTCAGAAATCACTGCCATAGTGAAATAGATTTTAAAAAAAGGGTTTAAATTGCATATAATTGACTCAGTGTGATAGATGATTGCAAAAATGGCTCCAATTTTCCCCACTTTTTACAATGTGTTTATACAGCTCCTCCCTCCCAACACAATGTGACATTTATTTGTCCCACACTCCTACCCCTTGAATTAAGCTGTCTTGCAACTTGTTTTGGCCTCTAGAATGTGGTGAATGTGATGAGGTGCCATATTTAGCTGAGCTCTTAAGAGGTGTTATGCACACTCATCCCCTGTCTTGCTCTTCCTCTTCTCCACAACTCTGGCCTGGCCTGCTGAATAATGAGAGACTATGTGAAAGAGAGCCAAATTGTCCCAGCTGCGGCCCTCCTAGACCAGCCAGCCAGCCTCCAGATGACCCACCAGCTGATCACAGATGCACAAGCAAGCCCAAGAAGAGCTGAACCTGGCACAGACCAGCAGAACCCACCCAGAAGATTTGTAAGCTTATGAGAAACAATAAATGGTTGTCTTAAGCCAATAAGTTTTGAGGTAGTTTCTTATGCAGCAATAGATAACTGATACAATCAGCATCAGACAATATTTTTGTAGCAAAATATTGCAAATACCACGGTTTTCTCCAAATATTAATGATCCTTGAACTTATATACATTTAACATTTTTTAATGCACTGTCACAGACTTGGCTTGTGTGATTGGAAAGACAAATATGATTATCCTCATTTTAAAGATGAGAAAACTGAGACACAGAAAAATTAAATCATGCAGCCAGCTATTGAGGAAAGGAGTGAGGGTAAGATAAAGAGTAGAAGACAGTCGTTTTCTCTCTAAATCCATATCAATTTCCAATAATCCTTATGATCTTAACTGGCTTCACTATGATTTTGACTTAAGGATTAAAAAGTATCAGCAGTCTGGTACCCCAGCTAATGTGTCAAGTTCTATCATCACCATTAGGAAGACTAGGGTATCACAGACTCCAATAAATCCACTAAAACAAAAAAATGAGAAACAAAAAACAAAAACCTACACATAATTTAATGTTAACTGTTGTTGTTTTTGTTTTTGAATGTCTTAGAATTCCGTGGTGTTTACCTTTCCTTCAGAAGAAAAAGGAGCAGGAGGAAAATTCACCTCTCTTACTTTGGTGTCAATCTTGGGATTATTTAATAAACCAATTAAATTAAAGATTCAGAATGTACCAATCTTTATACTGAGATAACCACTGAGCAATCAATGATAATTAAAAAAATCAATTGGGGCTTCCCTGGTGGCACAGTGGTTGAGAGTCCACCTGCCAATGCAGGGGACACGTGTTCGTGCCCCGGTCCGGGAAGATCCCACTTGCCGCGGAGCGGCTGGGCCCGTGAGCCGTGGCCGCTGAGCCTGCGCGTCCGGAGCCTGTGCTCAGCAACTGGAGAGGCCACGACAGTGAGAGGCCCCCGTACCGCAAAAAAGGAAGAAAGAAAAAAAAATCAATTGGTCTTCTGTAGTAATTAAATTTGTCCACTTAGATATAACTGATATTATTCACAACTAATTATCCAAGTACAGGCTCTGAGGGACTTTTAGAGACTAAAGTATTGAGCCAAAGATTCTTCCTAATTTGAAATTGGACTGAACGCCATGTTTTCTCAAAAACTGATTAAGTCTTCCCTAGAAACACAGTACTGAACAAACTCAAATACAGTCAGGAAATCAGTATTTCATTAGGAGCAGTTTAGCATACTCTCCAGTACTCTCTGTGTAGCCATGGGCTAATCACTTAACCCCTGTGTTTTAGTGCCCTCATCCGTAAAACTGAGATAATAACAGTATTTACCTCATGGAGTTGTTGTAAACATTAAACTATGAGTAGTAAAGTGTTTAGAACAGTAAACACTGTGTTAACATCATTATTAAGTTCTCTTCGAACTTTTTTTAAGAAAGAATCGTAAGATAGTCACCAAGCACAAGTTTATTCCATTGCTTTATTCTCACTTGCACCTAATTCCTGTAGGCATTTTACATTCAAGGATTACTACTGCCCTTTCCCATATTACAAGATTCAGTTGTTCTTCTTGGGATAAAAGATAGCTAAAATAGGAAAATGGGAAGTTCACATTTGCTGTGTGCCATATCTGATTACAAGTTATTAAGCCAATCCTCCCTTGCCTCTCATCAGCAATTTATTTCTCAGCACCAGCAGGAAGGAATAACAATAAAACACAGGATAATCTTATCACTGATGCTTAGCATTTGTATATTCACTTAAAAAGGTGGCAGAGCAATTTACTGCAGCCATCAGGTGGCCTAAATGACATGTTAGCAAGTTATATAGATTTGCTATTACCTATTTATTCTGATATTCAATGCAAAAATGTCAGGGAGATCCCTACTTAAGTACACTAAATTACCGACTCCTGGGGCTGGGAAGTACACTGAGAAGCTATTAGTTATTGAACCCATCCCTCAGATAAGAATCTATGGCCCGTATAGATGCAAACCTTTCCAAATTCTAGAGAAAGCTATTAAACTATCTTCTACATTATGATCCCCACTCTTCCAGGAAATTCTTTTCAAGATATTCTGACTTCAGCTTAGGTACACGTGCATTTGTTCTATCATTTGATGCAATGAAAACAGCTAGTGAGCCGTCTGACCCCCCGCAGTATTTCCTTGAATTCTCTCCTTCATCCCAGCCCTGTATTTCCCAGTACCAGCAAGACAGTTTTATCTGAATGTCATCCACTTATCCTATAAACTGTCTTCTCACGTGAGATTAAATTTAAAAATATCCTGTGCACTCTGATTCGGAAAATGCAGGAATCATGACTTGAGCTTTGCAGTCCAGATATGCCTTCTCCAACCTTCTGAAATACCCATCAGTCATATAAGGGTTAAGGAAAAAGAACAGCCCCAAGGTCAGACCCTTCTCTATTGTTACTGCCAATAGTGGGTTAAACTATCTGGCCAAGGATCAGAACTTGAGCCAGAAGTCCAGCAACAACAGATCATAATAGCACAGTTCATGGCACATTGTAGCTCCTAAGTAAATGTAGAATTGAAAACAAGTAGATGTATGAATGAAATATAATAAAAAGCTCTTGGATTTCTAAATATATTTCTTAATTAAGAAATTCTGGCATTAAACAATCTGACGTTTCATGTAAGGAAAAACCAGATTTTGATTTTTGATGGTATTAAGAAGGCTTTATAAAGCATCAGTTTCAAAATGGCAGACTAAGCACATGTATCTACCTCCATTTCTTTCCAATGTCATTAAAATTCCTATTTATTAATACACATTGGGCTAGAAAACAAGAAAAAGATCCAGTATCAGACTACAAAGTTTCAAGAAATATGACAGGAAAAATTATATATATATATATATATATATATATATATATATATATACTTTTTGTGTGTGTAATTATACACACACAATTATATATCTGGTGAAATCTGAGTAAGCTCTATGGATTGTACTGATGTCAATTTTTTGGTTTTGATATTGAAGGGGATCAGAATATGCCATCTCAAAATATGTCATTTTGGCAAATTGATTATTTTGAAGCGAAGGCACTTGAGAAAAAACAGATGAATGAAGGGCACTCTGACTTCTCACTTTCTGCCTAAAAGAAAGTTATAAATTTTTCCATGAGAAAGGTGCCGTCCCTATACAAGGAAGAGAAGAACATTCTATCACCAGAGATGAGGAACTGACCTGTACAAACAAACCTACTAAGATAACACTTATCTTCCACTGGTTTCCCCCATATATTTCCTAGTCACTTTCCCATAATTTACCACCCCTAGAAGCTTAATCCCCTTTTCTTTTGTCTTGTCACTTTTTTCATAAGTTTATCATTATTTGTTAAAATGATATATAAATTCTCAGGTACATCCCTTTCTTTGAGTTTTCATTTTTTTCTTTTCATTGAATCTATTAAACAAGAACAGCCTGCTGTGAAAAAAAAAAAAGAGTAATAAGAGAATAATAACATAGAGTGCTAGGAAATCAGAAATGTGATTTTTGAAATTTAAAAATTCAACAAGTTCTAAAAATAACAAAATAAAAATGAATTGGACATTAATGAAAAGACACTATGAAGAATAAACTGGACAGTATTAAAGATCAAACAAATAATAACGAAGGTAAATGCAAGGAAATTTTCTATTATGTAAAATTGAAAACCAAAGAAACAGAAAATATGAAACAAAATTGAGAGACAGTCGATATATGCAGAAAGGATCCAGGAATTTCAATATCTTTTGGCCCAGAGACAATGGGGGTGGGGCACGGTGGGGGACAGAGAAGGAAAAAAAAGAGAAAATTTTTCTGAGCTCAAGGAAAATATGAGTCTTCAGGATAAAGATACCTGGAGATATCTGGAGATAACTGGATACACATGAGGAAAAAATAAAATGGATCCACTTCTCACACAAAGGCAAAATCCAAACAGATCAGAGATTTAAGTGTAAAAAGTGAAACCATACAAGTACTAGATGAAACTATGGATAAATTCCTCTATAACCTAGGAGTGAGGGAAATTTTTCTTAACTATGACCCCAAATCTAAAAGTATTAAAAGAAAAGATTGATAAATTTGATTACATACAAATTTTAAATAATGTAGGTTTGTTTGTGGGGCAGGGGGTTTGCTTTGTTTTGTTTTGTTTCGTCATGGCCAAAAAATGTACCACAAAGTACAGGTCAGAGGATGTATTGAAAAAAAAAATCTGCAACTTATATCATAGACAAATGGTAAAAATTCCACAACTTATATTACACAGGGTTAAAATTTCTAGTATATAAAGAGCTTCTAAAATTACTTTTTGAGAAGATATAGACAAATGATCAAGTTAAAAGAAAAAAGGACTAGAGACATGAGCACACGTTTTACAGGAAATAAAATGATTATTGCAAATTGCTTTTAAACATATGAAAGGATGGTCAAAAACACTTATTATAAAACAAATGCAAATTAAAACTACAGTGAGATACCATTTCTCACCTTTGCTTTTGGCAAAAATCCAAATGAAAATCCAAGTGTCTGACAATGCATTTTGTTGTTTTTTTTTTTTTTTTTTTTTTGCAGTGCGTGGGCCCCTCACCGTTGTGGCCTCTCCCGTCGCGGGGCACAGGCTCCGGGCACGCAGGCCCAGCGGCCATGGCTCACGGGCCCAGCCGCTCCGCGGCATGTGGGATCCTCCCGGACCGGGGCACGAACCCGTGTCCCCTGCATTGGCAGGCGGACTCTCAACCACTGCGCCACCAGGGAAGCCCCTGACAATGCATTTTGGAGAAGTTATGGGAAAACAAGTACTCATATATACTGTTGGCAGGAATACAAAATGGCACTATCCTCTACAGGGAGAGATATGACAATATCTAGCAAAAATATATATTCATTTACCCTTTGACCCAGCAATCTCATTTCTATGAATTTATCCCAGATATGCACTCTCAGATATACAAAAAAAAAAAGTAATGTATGCACAAGGCTATTCATTGCACCATTATTTGTAATAGCAAAAGACTGGAAACAACTCAAATGTCCACCAACGAATGGACTGATTAAATAAAGCAAACATCTATACAACAGAATACTATGCAGTGGCAAAAAGGAGTGAAGACTATCTCTGGACTTCCCTGGTGGTGCAGTGGTTAAGAATCTGCCTGCCAATGCAGGGGACATTGGTTCGATCCCTGGTCCAGGAAGATCCCACATGCCGCAGAGCAACTAAGCCTGTGCACCACAACTACTGAGCCCATGTGCCACAACTACTGAAGCCTGCCACCTAGAGCCCGTACTCCACAACAAGAGAAGCCAGTGCAATGAGAAGCCTGCACACTGCAATGAAGAGTAGCCCCCGCTCGCCACAACTAGAGAAAGCCCATGCACAGCAACGAAGACCCAACGCAGCCAAAAAAAATTTTTTTAATTAAAAAAAAAAAGACTGGGACTTCCCTGGTGGCGTAGTGGTTAAGAATCCGCCTGCCAATGCAGAGGACATGGGTTCGATCCCTGGTCCAGGAAGATCCCACATGCCGTGGAGCAACTAAGCCCGTGCACCACAACTACTGAGCCCATGGGTCACAACTACTGAAGCCCTCATGCCTAGAGCCCATGCTCTGCAATAAGAAGCCTGCGCACCACAACAAAGAATAGCCCCCACTCACCGCAACTAGAGAAAGCCCGCGTGCAGCGATGAAAACCCAACGCTGCCAAAAATAAATACATAAATAATTTTTTAAAAAAAGACTATCTCTATGTATTGTTATAGAAAGATCTCCAAACTATAATATTAGGTGAAAGAAAGCAAAGTAAAACAAAAACAAAAACAAAAAAAACTCTTTAGTAAAGAAGGGGATACAAATATATTTTTGCATTTGCTTAACTAAAAACAAAAAAAGGAAGTATAAACCATAAAGAAATGCTTATTTTGGGGTGAAGCAGGAAAAAAAATGATAAAAGAACAGGCATAGAAGCTAAACTTCTCTGAATATACCTTATTCAATAGATGTGACTTTGGAACCATGGAAAAGTTTTGCATAGTAATAACAAAGTCATATCAAAAATATTAAAGGTATTTCTAACACTCGAAAGCAAAATGATACAAATGGACCTAACTGTATATCAAATTGGTGACTTAACAATGCAGAGAAAATATATTTTAAATGACTTTAAAACGCAATCATTTGACTGTGTATCCCTGGTGAGATCTGACTTATGGTGAAGGGAAAAACCTTCAAAAGTCCTAAACTTTTCTCACTAATCACATTGTTAGTACTATAATTCAGGAACCATTATACAGAGAGAAGGACAAAGTAAGTAAGCATATTAAAGTCTGAAGAACAAGGATTTCTGAGGAAGAGAAAAGAGATACTAACATAAAATCAAAGAAGTTTCATAGACCCCTGAATCAGAAACCAGACCAAATTAAGTCCCTTTGTTGTCATTTGTTGATAGGTTTCTCCTTCCTTTTTTCCCCCTTGTAAGCTATTTATTGAAGAAACTTGGTTGTCCGGTTGAATCTCCTACATTCTGGGTTTTTTGTTGTATCCCCATAGTATCATTTAACATGACCCTCTGTCTCTGTATTTCCTGTAAACTGATAGCTGGATCTAGAGATTGTCTAATTTAGGTTAAATTTTTTTGCAAGAATACCTCTTAGATGGTGGTGTGTACTTCTTTCAGGAGGCACATAATACCCAGTTGTCTTTCTTTTTGTGATATCACCTCATCAGCTACTTTGTTACCCTGAAGTGTATTTCTTATGGGAAAGTATCTTAGGTCAGTTTCCTGGGAAACAGACTCTGAGATGAAGACTGCATGTCAGAGGCTTAAAAAGCAGAGCACTAGGGAACAACCCCATTGAGGGAAGCAGGGACTGGGTGAGGGAGGAGTTGAACTGTGATCGAGTTGAAAAGGATGATTCACTCAGTCAATCCCACAAGGAGCTCTGAAGCCGGGGTAGCCCTTCAAAGTAGAGGCCATGCCTTTGTACCCCCTCCCACTCTTGCATCGACTAATCAATCATTTTTTGTGGGCTGCCCCTAGGTTGAGGATGTAACCTTCGGTAAGATAGCTCCCTTTACCCAAAGACAATTCCTGGGGATGCTCCTGGCAGTTGGATGAGTGTCTCAGGCCTGAAGAGGGGGATCTGGTTGGTGCACTGAAGTATCCAACACAAAAAGGCAGGTTAAATGCTTGGTTCTTTCTGTTTATTTACCAGATTTTAGATTTATGAGCTGGCTCCTTAGAATTCTCCAAAAGTTACCAGTGAGATTTTTTTAAACATCATAAACTCATGGATTTTAACATATTTGATGTGTCTGCAATCCACTGCAGTAATTATTTCTGTTGATTTCCATCTTTAGCCAGGGGAAACTTCTTCAAGTTAGCTCATGAACCCTTTGACATGACGCCCAATCAGTTTATAGGAAATACAGAGACAGAGGGTCATGTTAAATGATACTATGGGGATACAACAAAAAACCCAGAATGTAGGAGATTCAACCGGACAACCAAGTTTCTTCAATAAATAGCTTACACGAGGGAAAAAAGGAAGGAGAAACCTATCAACAAATTACAACAAAGGGAATTAATTTGGTCTGGTTTCTGATTTAAAAATACTATAAAAAAATTAGGAAACTATATAATCAGGCAACTTTGAACTCTCATTAGATATTCGATAATATTAAAGAAATGCTGGTGGTTTTAGGTGTGATTATGATATTGTGGTACTGTGAATATTTTTTAAAAGATCTTTATCTTTTTAGAGATATATACTGAAATATAGTAACATTCTTTCTACTTTTATATACATTTGAAATTTTCAATACAAAATAAAATAATACAGAAAAACAATCCCACTGAGTGCTGAAGAGAATGAACGAAATGCAGTGCCCAACATTTTCCACTGTGTAAAGTGGTGATTTCTTTTACTTGCCTTCGAATAATACATAGTAATACATGGTATTGTACTATAATAAAAGGAGCATAATAATAAAAATCCTTATTGATTTAAGGTTGAAACACAGATCTCAAGAAATACACGAAATAATTAAAAAGGTAAATTAACCCTAATCTCCTATATAAAAAGATGAGTGAAAAACAATGCCTCTTTTGAAGGGAAACGTGATTTTAAAGACACTAAATGAGCTACAGAGTGAATATTTCTATACAACATTTTATTTTTTCACTATGGAATAATCAGAACAGAACTAAGGAAAAAGGAGAGGCCTTCAATTAAAGGATGCCTGATAAGATACACGTTACCCAATTAAATTTGGGCTTCAGATAAACAATTAATAATTTTTTAGTATAAGTATGTCTTAAATATTTTTCTTTGCAAAATCTGGCAACTCTACTTCTAATTCCTTATCCTGTTTTTCTCTTTTCTAGCCTTATTGAGATATAATTGACATATAATATTGTGTAAGTTTCAGGTGTACAACATGATGATTTGGTACATATATATATATATATATATATATATATATATATAGTGAAATGCTTTCACTTATTTCTACAGTTGATTTTCTTCTTTCTTACCACCATTTGACTGCCTGTCCTGAGATGTTATCCATATGGTACTTCATTAAAGCAACTATTATTTAAAACCTCTCATATTGAGAAGTCAAGAGCGATTTCTAGCACTATCACCTTGAAGATGGCAGTTCTGGTACAGGTATTTAAGTTTGAAATATCAGCAGAAAAATTATCCCCTAGAGAATGAGGGATCTGGAAAGTGTTTTTGACAGGTCCACCCCATTCTTACGCCAGCAAATGCTGCCACTTACTTGGTTCTCTCTCCTCCTCCCCTTTCCTCTGTAATAACACACAAACTGTATTAGTCAACCAGATAATGGTGGTGGTGAGTGGGGGTTGATGAGGGCTCCACTGTACTGACTGCGCTGACTCAACCAGACGTGGTTTGAGGTGGGAAAAATGGGAAACAGAGAGAAGTCCCTTAGTCCCAAGCACCTTAGTCTTTTAAAGATGATCCCATCTCTCCAATATCTCTACTACTGTTAACTCATATTATTTTCAAAGAACTTCCCTACTTTGTTACTCAGAAAAGGTCTGAAAGATAAAGAGGTTAAGCAACTGGCCAAAAGTCACACACCTGGGTGAACCTTGTAGTCCTGATTTTCATTCTGGGATTCTTCATAGCATAATTTGGAGTATGGCTGGGTTTTGGTAAGGTTAGGGATTCTCTCCAGTGGAATTCCTGTGACTTAATCACAGTTCAGACCCAGCCTTGGATCCTTCTGAATGAGGGGCTCACTCAGTACATAGCCTCAGACTCTCAGTTCATTCAGTCCTCAACACATGCTTAATGAACATCAGACTAGCTATGAGGAAACAGTGGTGGACAATACAAAAAAGGTTCCTGCCTTCACTGAACTCAGTTTAGGAGCCAATAGGCAATTAGATATGAAATAACAATGAAATGTGGTGACTATGACAGAGAGTTTTCAGAACTATACTAAGAGTCTCTAACCCCTATGTTGGGGAAGCCTCCCTGAGAAAGGGATGCTTAAGCTGAGACCCACAAGACTAATAAGAATAATATAAGTGAAGGAAAAGAGGATGAGAGAGAACAGAAGAGTATCCCAAACAACAGTATTCCAAAGACCTGGAGGAGAAAGGAGGTAACATGGGGGTAGAGTGAGAAACAGGGCAGGACTAAAGCATGGGGATGCATGAGCCAGGTCACTGATTTTGTGCTTTTACAAGCCAATACATTTAATATACTTGTTAAATACATACTCAAGGGAGCAGTTGATTAGCCTGGAGAAGAAGTAGTGAGGAGAACACAGGTGGCACCTCAGCCACTGCACTCTGGTCCTAAACATGGACACACTTTGGCCCCAAACCTGCAAAGCCTCTCAGCCAAATACAAGCTCTGAACCTAGCTGGACCTGCCCTCCCTAGAAGCTGTTTAGTGACCATCTATTGTTGCTGAAACAAACTCCTTGGGGGGCCGGTTCCCTCTTCCCACACACTACCCCAAGAGGTTTCTTCTTTTCTTGTTTTCTTTTTTTGTTTTTGGTTTCTTCTTGTCAATTTTAACACAGTTCAGGTCTCAGTGAGGAGTTCTACTAAAAATAATTTCCTCTATCTTGGTACACTTACATGTTTTGTTTTAGCACTCTCCCCAGTTGGCTGGTTTTCCCCAATTCTGACTTTGTGAGAGAGACAGATGAAACTGAAGAACTGACAGGGGCCAGGAGTGGAGGATTTTGTGCAGGGTGTGCAGTTCACATGTAATACTTCCTCCAGCATCGCTCACTCATTGGGTGGAGTCTTCAGGTCCATGCACAAGAACACATCCTGTCTCATGGCTGATATGGGAGCAGCAATGTGGAATGAATCAGCGGTCCTCGAACCTCCCTGACCAGCAAATCAATGAGGCTTTTTAAAGTACAGATTCCTTGGTCCTACTACATTCCTGACCTACTAAATCATCAGAATTTCTAGGGATAGGACTTAGGAATCTGTATTTTCAAAATTCTCCTTGAGTGAATCTGGTGTTAAACAATTCTGGGACTTGCTGAACTTTACTGTAAAAAGCACAAATTTCAGAGCCAGTAAAACGTGATGTCAAACTCCAGGTCTAGCATTTATTAGTTGTGTGATCTTAGACAAGTTTTGCCTCTCTGAGCTTCAGTTCTCCAGTTTAAAAAAAAAAAAAAAAAAAAGGAGGAAGAGAAGGAGAAGAAAAAAGAAATAACGTGACTTAGCTCATATTTTTAGAGGATTGAATGAGATCATGACTAGCAAATACTTGACACAGCAATCCATAAGTGGTAGTAGTCACCTACCTTATCTTATCTTACCAAGATGCCAAGCTAATTCTGGTCCTAGCCCCAGTTGCACCCCTACTTGCTGCCTTCTTGTATTTCCCAAGAACGTATTTTAACCCTCTTCCAACTTACCAGAAGCTTCCATGGGGAATGACATGAGATAATGGTTGCTGCCTGCTGAGAAGAGGGGCTGAAATTGAAGCCACAGAAAAAAAAGAGTATGTCTACACACTTCCCACCTCGGGCACAAAGACTTTCCCAAAGAGCTAGCTATCCCTCCTGATGACTGGATAAAGTTGCTATATAACGGCCAAGGTCTATTTGACTTTTTCTTGGACACAAGGGTCTGCAAACAAAAACAAACAAAACTAGCTCTAAAGTGGTAGTGGCTATATACTGTGCCCCTCTAATGACTGAGATAATTACTTCCAGGTACCTCCATTCATTATTAAGAAAAAAAGCTATACATGGAGACATATGTCAAAATTTTCCTTTAACATAAATACTTGGATTGTTTAGCACATGTCTGTGAGAATTCAATTTTTAAACTCCTATTATTTCATTTTCCTCACAACATCCTTATGAATTAGGCTAAAGCACATTCTTTCTATTAAAAACAACATCTTTTCCTAATGGTAAAATTAGTATATGGTCATAAGACACAATTTGGAAAGTAGTGAAAGTACTATATAAAGAAGAAAATTAAAACACATCTCTAATTACCACCTAGATACAATAAAATTAACATTTTGATTTATTTGTTTCAAGTATTTTATAACCATCTATTTTTAAAAATTGGCATAACAATATATAGTTTCTGAATCATGCTTTTTTACTCAACATCATATTATGAATTTTTAGTATATTGCTAAAAATTTTCAAAACTGACATTTTTAATGCTGACAATATTGTAGCATTTAAAAATTCCATAATTTATTTCCCTGTTGTTGACATTTGGGTCCTCCACTCCTTTTTTTTTTTTTTTTTTTTGTGGTCATAAATATTAAGAGCTAACTTTCTTATTTGCTGTTTACCTTCGGGAAAACCAACTTACAGAGGTTAAACGGCTTGCTGCAAGGTTAGGTCTGGAATACAAATTCTGTACTCCAGTCTAATTCTTTTTTTCATAGGCCACAAATATTAATTTATTTTAACACTATCAATCAGTGCTTAGACCATACTTGCTACTTCAATACATTTTATTTCCTGGCCTTCATTTTTTTTTTTTTTTTTTTGCCTTAATGACATATTCCTTTAATGAATGTTAGAGAAGGAAAGAGCCATGCAAGAAAGACAATTTCCACCTCCTGTCTGTCTCCCTGAAAGCAGGAAATAAATCTCTCCTGTGAAAGGTACACCATCTGGGGGCCGAGGCCTAAGGGTGGAAGGCTGCAGGCATGCTGACTCCTGCAAATCAATTCATTCTGGGAACCTTCCGTTGGGACTACTGAGGTGTCAGTTAGCTTTGTCACGACCACAGCCAACTCCACTCTCTGCCTATTTCAGAGAATGGCCCATATATATGTCTTCTTTACCCAACTGATGGACACTTTGGTGGCTTCCATATCTTGGCTATTGTCAATAAAGCTGCTGTGAACTTAGGGGTGCATGTATCTTTTTGAATTCGTGTTTTAGCTTCCTTCAGAAAGATACTCCAAAGTGTAATTACAGCATCATATGGTGGTTCTATTTTTAATTTCTCGAGGAGCCTCTGAACTGTTTTCCATAGTCATAGTGGTTGTACCAAGGAACATTTCCAACAAAATGCATGAGGGTTCCCTTTTCTCCACATCCTCACCGATACTTGTTATTTGGTGTCTTTTGGATGACAGCCATTCTTTCAGGTGTGAGGTGATCATCTCATTGTGGTTTAGATGTGCATTTCCCTAATAATAAGTGATGCTGACCATCTTTTTATGTGTCTGTTGGCCATCTGTGTATATTCCTTGGGGAAATGTTTGGTCTTCTGCCAAGTTTTTACTTGGGTTTTTGTCTTTTGGAGGTTGAGTTGCATGAGTTCTTGGTTCATTTTGGATATGAACCCCTTTTCAGATATATTGTTTGAAAATATCTTCTCACGTTCAGTAGGCTGCCTTTTTGTTTTGTGGATGGTTTTCTTTGCTGTTGAAAAGCCTTTCAGTTGATGGAGTCCCACTGGCTTATTTTGCTTTCGTTTCCCTTGCTTGAAGAGACAGATCCAAAAAAATATCGCTAAGACTGATGTCAAAGAGCACACTGCTGATGTTCCCTTCTAGGGTTTTGTGGCTTCAGGCCATATGTTGAAGTATTTGATTCGTTTTGAGGTTATCTTTGCAGAGAAAAGGATCCCAGTTTGATTCTTGTGCATGTAGCTATCCAGTTTTCCCAACACCGTTTATTGAAGAGGCTATCTTTTCCCCATTGTATATTCTCACCTCCTTCATCACAGAGGAATTGACCATATAAGCGTGGCTTTATTTCTGGGCTCTCAGTTCTGTTCCATGGATCTGTGCGTATTTCTTTTGTGGCAATACCATGTTGTTTTGATGATTCTAGGTTTGTAGTATCGTTTGAAATCAGGGAGCGTGATATATCCAGGTTTGTGCTTCTTTCTTAAGATTGTATTGACTCTTCAGGTTCTTTTGTGTTTCCCCACACATTTTAGAATTCTTTGTTCTAGTTCTGCAAATAACCCCATAGGTATTTTGATAGGAATGGCATCGAAACTCTAGATTTCCCTGGAGGGTGGAATAATTTTAACAATATGAATTGTTCAACTCCATGAGCATGGCATATCTTTCCATTTGTTTGTGTCGTCTTCAATTTCTTTCATCAGCATCTTAGTTTTTGGAGTACAGGTCTTTTGCCTCCTTAGGTAGGTTTATTCCTAGGTATTTTATTCTTTTTGATGTGATGGTAAATGGGATTGTTTCTTTCATTTCTCTTTCTGATCTTTCATTGGTAGTGTATAGAAATGCAACAGATTTCTGTGTGTTAATTTTGTATCCTGCAAATTTACCAAATTCATTGATGAGCTCTAGTAGTTTTGTGGTAGCATCTGTAGAATTTTCTATGTATAGTATCATGTCATGTGCAAACAGAGACAGTGTTACTTCTTTTCCAGTTTGGATTCTTTTTATTTCTTTTTCTTCTCTGCTTGCCATGTCCAGAACTTCCAAAACCATGTTGAATAAAAGTGGTGAGAGTGGACATCCTTGTCTTGTTCCTGATCTTAGAGGAAATGCTTTCAGATTTTCACCATTGAGTATGACGCAGAGAGTTACTCAGAAATGTGCACAGTTTTTCCTAGGCCCCTACTAGCAGTGGAAAAACAGCCAGATCATGTAGTTCCTCACAGACCAAGAGGAGGATTTTCATGGCTCTCACCATGAATGTGAGGGATAATCACTGGAGCTGAGAAGCTGCCATTTCCTCCGCACCTTCCTCCTGCTCTGGGTTGTTTTTTTTTGTTTTTTTTTTTAATAAATTTATTTTATTTATTTATCTTTTGGGCTGCATTGGGTCTTCGTTGTTGCACACGGGCTTTCTCTAGTTGCAGAGAGAGGGGGCCACTCTTTGTTGCGGTGTGCGGGCTTCTCATTGTGGTGGCTTCTCTTTGTTGTGGAGCATGGGCTCTAGGAGCATGGGCTTCAGTAGTTATGGCTCATGGGCTCTAGAGCGCAGGCCCAGTAGTTGCGGTGCACGGGCTTAGTTGCTCTGCAGCATGTGGGATCTTCCCAGACCAGGGCTCGAACCTGCATCCCCTGCATTGGCAGGCGGATTCTTAACCACTGTGCCACCAGGGAAGTCCCTCTGAGTTGTTTTCTCATCAATATTATGTGGAGGAATTACAACAGCATCTTGAGAATATACCTTCAAAGGTTCTAGGACATCTCCCTCTTCCTGACCTCCATTTTTAAAACAAACATTACTGACAGTGTAGGAGGGTTTGAATGAAGTTGAAATAGAGTCCCAAAGTGGCAGCAAACAGGAGTGAGGGACTAATTCAGACACCCTATAGCTCCCTTCCTCATTTCTACCTTTTCTCATTGTACCAAGTTCCCCAGTTGAACCATCTAATGATATCACTTCCTGGTTTTGACTCATAAAGAGATAGAGCTTCTCTGATGCTCAACATCCCCACCAAGACATTGGCCCCTGTATTTTAGTGCTTCCCCTCTCTTTCTTTACCTGATTCTCTCTCTCTCTCTCTCTCTCTCTCTCTCTCTCTCTCTCTCTCTTCCTCTCTCTCTCTCTCTCTCTCTCTCACACACACACACACACAGAGGCTGACTGATCTTTGATTTTCAGTAGAAACCATTGGTATTTGCCATTCTGCTCTGTCACACTGTTGAAAAGACTTACAGTATAAGAGCTACCCTGTGGCTATCTTTCTTCCATCTTGGCTTACAGTTTTACATCAAAGGGATTCAGCACAGGGTTGTGGAAAAAACCCAGTCCTGAGAACCCGGCAGCCCAAGTTCCAAGTTTTTGGCTGAGCTCTATTACTAACTTGCAGTCTGACCCTGAGCAAGTTGTCTGTCTTTGTAGTCTCATTCCATCTTTATTAGCTGATCTTGAATATTCCTTTCAGTCCTGACATGACAAACTTCTGAACAGTCTTGTTCTTTTAGATGCTTTTTTCAATCTCTTGAACCTCCCGTTTTAAAAATGACTCCTTTCTGGCCATCAGACATCTTTGATTCCATACTCTGTACAGGTCCAACCCAAGACAATGTCTATAGGAGGGCTCCATCCCAGAGTTTTTTTTGTTGGCAGTACTGCTCTTGATCCAATTACCCAGAACTTCTTTCCTGGGTCCTATGCTTTAGAAGGCCCTCTTCTGGCCCTCCTCCTCCCCCCGACACAAACAATGGCGGTCTGTGAGTCCAAGGGTGTTTGACCACCTGTAACCTTCTTATCCTCTTCTAAACCAAGCTCTCCCTAACCAGGATGTCCAGAATTCCCTGCTCATGAAGCTCTGAGCCTACTTCCAGGGCCTGCTTGGGCTTTTGCTCCTCTCTGTACAATTAGGGGCAGACCATATTGCCCAAAGTGTAGTTAAGAGGTAGTTGTTTGTATAGTTTGTGTTTGGAGTTATGGACAGAACTTGAATATGTAGGGTATAGTCTGCACACTTATACACAAGTTTCTTTGAGGTCAGTATGAACAGAAGGGTAGGTGGCCCACTTAGGGGGGATTTGTGAAAATAACCATTTGTGCATTCACCTCAGGCTCACAAATATTAGCGATGGGCCTGTTTGTGAGATACACTATCCTGCAAAGAGAGGCAAAGAGAGGTCAAGAAGGGTGGCTCTTCGAAGATTCTGTGAGTTATTTGTGGCTACATAGACAGACTCACTAACCGGTATGAGTGGGCAACAGAAAGAGAGTGGGGAAGCTACAGACTTTTCACCTTTGGCTCTTGCTAGATGCAAGTTATGGACACAAAGGTAATTTATAATTTCTTACTGGTCTTCATTTTGCCAAACTAGAGTTATGATCTTGTAGGCACAATGTGTGATATTGTATTAACAGTAATGACAATAGATTATTGAACCTAATCTGATTCCTATGTTGACATTATTTCTCTCTATTTGCATTGGTTCATTTTCCCTCAACTCCCTCCCTCACCAAAATAAAGGTCATTATGTAAAGCAAAGCAATCTCTTTAGGCTGACCTAGCCAACCCTCAATTAACTTGTACATCTGAGACCAGAGTTGTAAGAAATGGTCTATTAACAGCCATGTTAATTCCAAACCTCTTTAACAATTTCTCACATCACAGTGTTTCTCAGAATTAGGAGTCAAGATTTTGTAAATTTGATTACTGTACATTATATCCATATGATATTTCAAAAGGACCAAGATGGAAAAGTATGTGCCTTTAAAATGGTTTTAGTTGTAATTCTAGTCAAGCCAAAAAAATTGCCTTGGGAAAATTCTACCCGGTTTACAAATTACCTGGATGTCATTGAACAAGATATTTACCCTCTTGGGGACTCAATTTCTTTAACTATAAAATGAGGGGAAAAAAATTTTTTAAAATAAAATAAAATGAGGGGGTTGGATTAAATGGTCTCTAAGTTTCCTGAAAAAAATCTAAGGTTTTACGGCTGCCTATGATTTTATAAGCAATTATGCCTAGAGCTATTTAGCAGAGAAAACTGCAGAATGTGAAAACCTTTAGGACTTAGCTAAGAAATAAAAAGACCATTCATCAGGAAACGGGGTCAAGTTAGAAAGTAAAGGGTATAGTTGCCTGAGCAACTCTAATTTTAAAAGAAATTATTACAGAGTTAAACACAGGCCTATGCAGGCCAAGGAGAAGAAAAGAAACAAGAGCTCCATCTTTTCCTGTTGTTGTCCTGGAAGAGGAATCATATGATAACTGCTTAACTTTCTGCAACAAGGCGAAGTATAAAAGAAACAAACAATTACAAGTATAAAAGAAACAAACACCAATTACAAGGTGGCTACAGCTATATCTGCTACAGCTTCTTTCCTAGAGGTTTTTTTTTCTTTCCTAGTGTTTTAATCAAGTCTGAAAGTCTGAATGCCAACTCTCCATGGGTACTTCAGTGGCTACCCACAGCAAGCTAATCTTCCCTCCCTCTTTCAGTATCAGAAATCCTCTCTCCAAAGTCCTACAAGCACGATTCTATGCTGAAGTTGGTATTAAAAGTTGGCGTCAAGCCCCCAAATCCTGTTAATGATAATACGAGGAAGTAAGACATTCAACTCTGTTGTGAAACTAAATCATAATACATCAGACAAGAATATAAAAAACTACTTGGTCAGAGTGCTCAGCCCAAGGCTACAGTCAACTACTCCAGAGAATACAGAGGCCCCCAGAAGGAGGGGCCCTTTCATTCTGTACCTTCCTGCTAAAGAGGAAGTAAAACACTACACAGTTTGCCTTGGAAGTCTAACCATATTAAGAGAAACAAATCTCATACCTGACTTCCTATGCTTTGAAATTGATCAGAATGCAGGATATTGCAGCTGGCAGGATGAAAAGAAAAGAGTAACAAAAGATTTGTAAAATCTCAGATCTGGCTAACCAGCTCTTGATTAAATAAAAATTGTCTGTATTTCTACTAGTTATAATAATAAAATCTGAAAATGTGGGTTATAGGAAATCCCTGGAGGTCCAGTGGTTGGGACTCAGTGTTTTCACTGCTGGGGTCCGGGTTCAATCCCTAGTGGGGGAACAAAGATCCTGAAAGCAGCGTGGTGTGGCCAAAAAAAAAACAACAACAACAAAACAACAAAGAATGTGAAAATGTGGGTTATAAATATATACTGTCAATGAATTTTCTATCATTTTCTTATGTTCAGAAGGTTATGTTTCCCGACAATCCAATTTGTTTCTGTAGTTATGTTTCTGAAATCTGTCTCGATTTCTTCTATGATATGTTTTTGCAAGTCTCCTCTTCTTGTTAGACTATTTTGTTGAACAAAAAGAATGTGCTAACAACTGTGAGGAAATAGACACCCAGTATCTGTCCATTTTTTAACCTGCTTTTTTTTTAACCTAAAGAAAATTTCATTTCTCATTAGAAGTTAGAAATCCAGAACAAACCACTGAAATATAGGGCTTCTGTGAGTACTGATTAGAGAAAGCTCTATAGTGAAGGTCTGATAAGGAGAAGAAGGGAGATTTTTCACATGATATTTTGAGCAACTTTAGCTATATTTGAATTTTGGAAAAGTTTCATGAACAGTTGCTTCTTCAGGAGACTTCACAATGCCTATAACATTGTGCATTTTATCTAACAAATACCTATATAGTGCTTTTTATATGCCAGGCCCTGTAAGTGCTTTATAAATATAAATCCCTGATTTTTCACAACAACCCTACAGAGTAGGCAATATCATCATCATCATCATCACCATCCCTGTTTTAACTGATGAAGAAACTGCAGCACAGAGAAGTTAAGTCATTTGCTCCAGGGCCACAGCTGATGAGTGCGTAAGTCCACGCTCCTAGCCACCACACACTGCTCCTCTCAGAGGAGCTCATTATTTGAGGCAAAGGTGGAAGCAGAGAGTTAGGAAATGTCCTGGGTGCCACAGCCCTTTAGCATGTCACTTCCCTAGGGTGGAAACACTGCTTTAACTTCTAGCAACTTCCACCTCTTTAACCTGGAGATTCTTTCTCAGGTTTGTTCCTCTTAGATGTTCTTAAGATAAAAGATATGATGAAGTAAACACCAAAGAAGAATTTTTTAAGAGTAATCTCCAGAATGACCTTGCTTAAGAAACTGAGATTAGTGAGCTAAAGGAGAAAACAGCAAGATATTAATGGTGCCTACCGGATCGAAACCCTCTTAGTCACTTTTATCATTTGCCTAAAATTCAATAAAATGGTTTTTTGTTGCTGTGTTTATAGGTTAGTATGAATGACTTCCAAGAGAAGGTTTAAGAAAAAAGAAGTTATCAGTTCCTACAAAATATATACTTTGGCCAAAGACCTTAGAGAGCAAAGGTCTTTCAAGTATTTACAACTAAGAAGTAGTACAAGGATGTTAATCTGAAGGATTATTTGTCATAATAAAAACTTTAAAAGAGCCTATTTACCCTCAGTTACAGAATGGTTAAATTAAAGAAAATCCTTGCAATAGGACACAAAGCAATCATTAATATTTACATGAATATATATGTAACATATCAAGTGAATGAAGCAAGTGGCAGAACACTGTCATGGTGTTATGCCATTTTTGTGGGAAAACAACATAAGAAACATTTGGTTTTGTATGTCTGTAACATATAGGCAGGTTTGGATACAAACCCGAAAAAATAGAACACACCTCTTCAGAGTGGTTATCCCTGGAGAAAGTGTTGAACGGGGAGGGGTAGTGGCGAAAAGGAGATAAATTTTTATTTTATAGACTTTCACTTGCTTGTGGTAGGTGAGATTCACTAAATGCACATGAATTAAAATACAAGCAAGCATATGGAAACCATTAAACAATTTGAGAAAGATTAAGAATCAATTATAAATAAACTGTGTAATAAGTTTGACAAAGTGAGCCATGATATATAATCAGTTTGTGTACCAGTTTTTCCATAATTATCCATAAACTACTGTGCTAGCTTTACTAGACTTTTATTTTGCTTAATGCTATAGATTTTGAGGTTTTATTTTCATTAAAACTTGAAGAGGAAAAAAATTATACCTTCCAAAGACTGATAAGTCAATAGTTAATGCTCTAGTCTTTTACTTCTATATTTTCTTTTTAGAAACGCAAGTATACATTTATGTGGACCATCACCATGTTGCAGACTGACTGGATGGCAGTGTGCTGTGATAGAAACAACACGGCCCAGAGTTAGAAGACCAGTCCAGATTCTATCACAGACTCACTGGGTAATTACTGCCACTTAACGCCTGTGGGTCCCTATTCATTTCTCTTAAGAAGAATATATGATTCAAAAAAGCAAGGGAACAGTATCTCTCTTGGTTGACGAGCAATGAAATATATCTGCAATGCTGGCAAAAGCCTTGTTAAGCAGCTTACTAAGCGGTGCTGAACATGACATCCGAAATTGTTATAGTGTCCTCTTCTGGTCCCCAGCAGGTGTTTTTCTGATTCTTCCACGTTCTGTTCAAGTGTCATCTGTGCAGTTGTGAGTCACTAGAGCCAGCCTTTCACCCCTCCCTGCCTCCCTCCCCTGCTCCTTCTCTACTCTGAGATACAAGAGAAACGCCAAACCCAGGCCATCATATGCTCTGCTGCCCAGGAGAGTACAACCCAGTCTGTGCATTATAGCCAGAGTGATCTTTGTAAAACACATGCATAACCTTGTCATCCCCTTTAAAAGTCTTTATTATCGATCCCCACCATTTACAACCAAGTCCACACTCTTGGCCTGACATAAAAGCCTCTTTCTGTCATGGCTCCAGTCCACTTTTCCAGCCTCCTCTCCTGCCTTCTAACTCCCCACGTACAAAATCTAGCCATATGGAAATGTCTCCAGTTTACTGTTTGTAGGTATGCTCTTAACAGAAACCCCAGAGACCACAAGCATTTCAGAATTCATAACTTTTTAGATTTTCAACAGATAATCCCATGCATAGATAGATAGATAGGTGTATATGTATATATGTTACATAACACCCCAGATGGTCTAAGGCATCAACTTGTATCAAATACATAAATATTTCTGCAGCAAACCTAGAATATCCACATTACGTGTAATAAGGCCACAAATGGCCTCAGTCGGTTGGGGTCTGGTTTTGCCACTGAGCCACTTCCCTTGCTTCCTCCAGATCTATAATCCGCCCTTTTGCACCTGCTCTGTGCCTGGGAAACTGACCTATCTGTGCTTCAGCCCCACACTCCACTGCCCCCAGCTTTCTAATGGGATACAGCCAGTGGGGAGCCCAGCAGGCTATCCAGGAGCCTGGGGTGTTTCCCTCTCCTGAAGGACAGTCATCTGGAGGCAGTTGCTCTTTAGGCAGTCTTCTTCCCATGACTCCTTCCTCTGGCCTCCAAGAACCACTCTCTCCTCTCATCTCCTAGGAACGTGTGTCTCGGGATCACAACTCTCCTGTCCCACTATCACATTCCTATCCCTGTGCCAGCACTGCCTCCACACCTTTGAATGAGTCTCTTTATTAAATCCTCTTTCAACGATCCCAGTTTGAGAATACCATCTGTTTCCTGATGGGTCCCTAACAAATGCAGCACACCAATGAGCTCAGATTGAGTCAGGTTTTCCTGCCTAATGGATTAAGGAAAAGCTTTCAGCTTTTAGAACTTCTTGGATTTCAAAATTGTATGTAAGATACTGTGAACCCATACAATCTACTATTTCTTTCTTCTGTTTAATATATACTGCTCCTTCTACCTGGAATGCCATTCTCTCCTTGTCCAATTGGCTAACTTCAATTTAGTCTTTAAACACCATGTGAACTTCCAGTGAACTTCAAGAGTGAACTATCCACTGACCAATCCCCTGTAGACAGCACCTCATCCAATAGTCCTGGACACTTGTAAAGTCCCTGGAACAGCCTTGGAAAACTTATGTGAGTCTGGGACTTGAAGGGAAAACCCCACCCAAGGAAGTGATGGACTCACAAGTACTGTTACTGTTACATAGGTTAAATATATAATGGATGGAAGGCTTAACATTTCTTAATATTGCTGTATGATTCAAGAAACATTGGGGAGTGCAGTCATAAATAACTAAAATTTAGTGGTTTTAAATTTCATTTATTCACCCTCTTGTACCAAAGACTCACAGACGAAACACAAACAGAAATTTCTGAAAAATACTCATCCTTAGTATGTGCAATGCACTCTGGCATTTTCTAGCCTATTGTAGTCAATATCACTTTTTAAAAGTATCAATCACACCCTAGAAATGGGTCATGCAATACACAGTGTGAAAGACACCAAACTAAACAGTATTCATTGACAAATGCTTCCACACTTTGTCAAACAAAGAACCAAAATATTGTAACCATGCTTTAGTTTTTTACCATTTATACTTTCAGTTTGTTTCTCCCCATTTTCAGTTATTTGCTCTCCTGAGCAGGGGGAGGAATTCCTGTCCTAAAGCTGGATGACATCTGGCTAGAACCACAAGACGTGTGCTGTCACAGAAACCAGAGCAGCGGGCAATCTGGGAGTTGGGGCTGTCTTAGCCTATTTAGAATATTTGGTCACCTTATCTGAGATTACATGTAAACTCACTTTTTCCAGTCTCTCAGAAGGCAGCTTGTACTGTGTAATTTTAAAAGAATTTTTTTCTGTGTTGTTTAATGATTTGTGTTAATTTTAAACAAGGGTTTATGAACTGTGAGCTAGTGCGAGGAAAATGTGGATCAATTGTTGCTTCCCTAGAGAAAGTAGCAGTGCTTTTAATAATAGATCCTGGTAATGTATCTATAATTCTTCTATGACTTAAAAGTCAAAGCAAAATATGGATTGGGTAAAAGGATTTTCTTTCTTACTTTTTTTTTTTTTTTGGTGTGTTTGTAGAAAATATACACAAGGTCTGAATAAGGAAAATAAATTGTTCTAATTAGACTCTTGTTTGCATCAAGCCAGCATTCATTTAGGTGCCCTTGAAAGAAAAGGAGTTAATTATATGGACACTGTATCATTTAGGATTAACACTGGCTACATGTGACAGAAATCAAAAATAGTGGTGGATAGTAATCTTATCTTAAATAAGATAGTTTTAGCTCTCTTGAACAGACAAGAAGTAGGAAGTCCAGAACTGGCATGGCTTCAGGATGTCAAAGGACCAGGGTTCTTTTCTGCTACCTACTACTGAGATTCCTGTCAATGCATATAAATTCTAGACAGTTGGAAGGAAGAAGCGAGGAGGAATTACACACACAATGTCCCCTACAGACCATTAAACAGAATATCATCACAAGGCTATACTTAGCTGCATGGAAGGTAAGGAAATGTAGTCTTTTTAACAGGAGCTCAGCCAATAAAGGAGGAAGATGGCAAAGACAGATATTGGGGTAAACAAGGAGCTCTTCCCACAATTATACACGACCTGAAATTGAGAAAACTTTAGGCTTGATTTCTGCAGACTCCGCCTCTCCTTCTCAAATAATCAGTCTTCTCCTTCTTTAGTCTATGGTTAAAGGGAATTACAAACAGCACCAGTAGTTTATATAGCTTAGTTGATTACTTTGCCCCTATATGGCAGAGACTGCCATGCCAGGACAGCGTGTGAATGGCTGGAACTAGAGCCAATCAAACCCTAACCACAAGGCTGCGAAACAAGGTCTAGCTAGGAATCAGGAAGAGGGAAATGAATGCTGGGGAAGCAATCAACAAATATCTTACCACAATGTCTAAGAGGCAGCTCTATATTAACATGTTCAAATCAAAATTCTTGAGCTCTCTGTCAATTTCCACCTCCAATGCACTACCATCCACCTAGTCATTTAATCCAAAAACCCAAGTGTAATCCTTAAACCTTTTATTCCCCTCACTCCTCACATCCATCAGGACCAGCTACACAATATGTGGGGCCCAGTGAAAATTGAAATTCCAGGGCCTCTTGTTGAAAATTTATCATGAGTTTCAAGAGAGCAACAGCAAAGCATTAAACCAACTGTGGAGTCCTTCTAAGGATGGGGCCTGGTACAACTGCACATGAAGCCAGACCTGCATCCAATATAGATCCATACATTTTGTAAGTTCTAACTCTGTGATAGTTAAGTTTATGTGTCTATTTGACTGGGCCACAGGGTACTCAGACTTTGGTTAAACATTATCTGAGTATGTCTGTGAGGGTGCTTCTGGGTGAGATTAACATTTGAATCAGCAGACTGAGTAAAACAGATTGCCCTCCCTAATGCTGGTGGGCCTTGTCCAATCAGTTAAGGGCCTGAATAGAACTAAAAAGAGTAAGAGGGAACTCCTTCTGTCTGACTATTTGAGGTGATACATCAGTGTTTTCTTGCCTTTAGACTCACTGAAACATTGGCTCTTCTTGGGTCTTGAGTCTGCCAGCTTTCATACTAGAATTTACACTATCAGCTCTCCTGGTTTTCAGGCCTTCAGGCTCAAACTAGAACTGCACCATCAGCTCTGCTGGGTCTCCAGCTTGTCGACTGCAGATCTTAGGACTTCTCAGCCTCCATAATTACATGAGCCAATTCCTTATAATAAATTTATTTCTTTTCTCTCTCTCTGTATATATCCAATCAGTTCTGTTTTTCTAAAGAACACTAATACAACATCCAAAACAATTCTTAAGTTAGTACACCTCTCTCCATCTCCATAATGATATCTCTCCATAACGATATCTCTGGTTCTGGACTAAATGGTATTGTCCACTTAACAAGTGCACCTGCTTTCACTTTTGCCCCTGCTTCAGTGGTGTTCAATCAGAGAAGCAGAACCACAAGGATGGATGCACATACACACACACACACACATGCATATATAAAACAAATATATAATATATAAAAATATTTTATATGTAATAAATATTTAATATAATATTTCAAATACAGTAAATTTAAATATATAATATACATCATATACATCATATTTTATAACTAAATATATTTATATAAATATACTATAATCTTTTTTTTTTTTTTGCAGTACGCAGGCCTCTCACTGTTGTGGCCTCTCCCGTTGCGGGACACAGGCTCCAGATGCACAGGCTCAGCGGCCATGGCTCACAGGCTCAGCCGCTCCGTGGCACGTGGGATCCTCCCAGACTGGGGCATGAACCCACGTCCCCTGCATCAGCAGGCGGACTCTCAACCACTGCGCCACCAGGGAAGCCCCTATAATCTTTTATATAAGTATAAAAACTACAAAATTTATATAAATATATAAAATACACATATATGTAAATACACACACACACACACACACACACACACACACACACACACATGCATATGAATTTGTTATAGGGCTTTGACCTTACAAATGTGGAAGCTGATTAAACAGTGTACGTGCCAGCCCCAGGCTCTGGCACTTAAAGGGATGATGAATATAAAGAGGGAGATGTGAGAATCAACTGGAACCTGTGAGAACAGACTTGAACCTACAAAGATAGACTCGGAATTACTGTCATTCTCTCACAACCTCTGAGCCTCCAAATTTGATGAGAGTATGTGTCCTGCTGGAGAAGCTGACGCCCTTAGTCATGGAGCTAAATATGATCCTGGCCCAGGGCTGAGTGAGGCTGAAGGAGAAAATCTGGCAGGACTTGTGAGCCAGATGTTGTCCCAGGACAGTAAGGTGAGCCAGCAGATTACAGCAATGTGGGTGCATTGCAGTGGGGTCTTGCACCCTGCTCTGACCTTCCAAGTGTAAAAGCAATAGGCTACTGCTTCCTTTCTACCTTCCAAATAGCGTACAAAATGCTCCTTGTGAGGCTCACTACCTCTGAGCCATGCAGGGAAGGGAATTCTGGGGAACATAACTCAGGTTTAGCTAATTTGATACCATATAAATCCTCCCCAACCCTTCACTTAACTACAACATAGCAGCAATAGATATCACTTAAAAATTCAAATCAGACCAGTTTTTCTTCTTAAAGCCTTGCAAATGCTTTCCCCTACATCTAGAATAAAATCCAAACTCTTTACCATAGTTTACAAGGCTGCACAGGATCTGACCCCTACCATTCTCTGAGCTCATTCATTTTGTACCACTTCCTCCTTGAGCACCATTCCTGAGCCTTCTACTTGTTCCTTAAACACATGGAGGTCTTTACTGTCTCCATCTTCACATGGCCTTCTACTGTGTGTCTATGTGTCTCTCTGTGTCCTTTTCTTGAAAGGCTAATAATCATCACTGGATTTAGGGTTTACCTTAAACCCAGGATGATTTCATATCAAAACAATTCATTATATCTGGAGAGACCCTATTTCCAAATAAAGTACCATTCACAGTTCCTGGGGTTAGGACTTGAACATGTCTTTTTAGGGGACACAATGCAACTCATTACAGGTCTAATGAAAGATTCCTACTATGCTTGCTTCTTCTACTGGGATGGGATACTTCAGAGATCTGAACTTGGGACTGACTATCAGGACCCCTAGTAAATGCTACATGCCACAAGAAATTTAGACATTTTCAGGTAGTGAAGAAAGGAGGATTTTTACATTCCCTGATCTATTAGAGAAATGACAGTTGGGATGTGGACAATAAATAAAGTTTGCAGGATCCAGAATTAGGAATTTATGTGATCACAAAGCTTCCAATGCATCCCTTGGGGTACACTGGGTAGCTGACTGCTTAACAATACTTAAAAATGTGGTAAACTGCCTGGATTTGTAAGTCAGATTTTTGACAATGTAACAGCTGGAAGGAGAAATGACCTTTGCACTTGTGTTAAAACTTAAGCAGCTTTTGCCACAAAGCATTCCATGTTGCTATTAGAAAGCAGTTTGGAAAACTCAGGCTTGTTGAAGAAAGTTGCTGTAGGAGGATTTTAAAGCAAAACATCACAGGAGAAGCTCAGAACTCCCTGTGAAATTGTGAGTTATCCTTCCCACTCCTTGCTCTTAAAGAAGTTATTCAAGGGGAGGAAGAGAGGGAACTGTTCAGGGTTAGAAATAGGATACAAATCCAGCCGAGCAGAGGGTGGAGCTCAGTCACCCAAGTTCAGATTTCTAACAACAAAGCCCCCTCATTACGGCGTAAGTGACTTCCTTACTTTGGATCAGAGAACATGCTAGAAAAATCCCTGGGCCTTAAACACGAACCATGACTACTGAACTTTTACCTAACTGGGAAGCCAATCCTAAACAAGAGATCAGTAATATCTTACATATTTGCCCCTGGAATCTAGCAGCCGCTGGCGACTGTTTTACCATCCACAGCACCACTTGGGGGTGGAGGCTAAGAAGAGAAATACCTCCATATGTTCTCACTCTTGTGAAGATGGGTGTTTTTTGGTGGAATGTGCTTATGAGAAGAACAGTCCTCCAGAAATTAAGATCCAGAAACAGGAGAAAGGTCGTAGCATCAAGCTTTCCTGACACCATAAACAAAAAAGCTTGATAGATACCATAGCTCTGCCTTCCCTCCTTGGTTAGCCTAGACCCTGGTATTATAATAGTTGGAAGGATCTCCATAGTCAGTGACGGTCCAGTGGTCAGCCCTGACTTAAGGGTGAACAAATGTGGTCAAAGTCCTATATTGGGAATCCTGCCTGCTTTTAGGGTAACTCTAGAACCCCAGTGCTACTGAATTTGAACCAACACACAGAGAATGGGGTAGGATGGTGCTACCTAACTAGACCCAGAAATTCAATAGGCATTATCACCAATGGAGCTTTCGAGAAAATTTCCAGCAACGCTTTAGGAGATTGATATTAGCCTATGAGTTGGAGGTGGTCCAACTACTTTAAGTAAAATACAGCTGTACTACGTTTTACCTTCTGATCCCAAATGACCACTCCCCAACCCCAGTCACTGCCACCCTTTCCTCAGAAGCCATGTAGCAAAATATACAGAGATGGCAAATATTTTTCTCAAGGAAATACATGATGATGAGAAGATTTTATTCACCAAAAATCCTCTTAGAAATATATGATGAGAAAGAGATTTTATTCACCAAAAGTCCCCTTAGAAAGGGAGAGCTGTCTTTGTTAGAAAAATTCTTTGAAAATCACTAATTCAAAAAGATGTATGCACCCAATGTTCATAGCAGCATTATTTACTATAGCCAAGATATGGAAGCAACCCAAGTGTCCACCAACAGATGAATGGATAAAGATGTGGTATATGTATACAATGGAATATTACCCAGCCATAAAAGAATCAAATGTTGCCATTTGTGACAACATGGATGGACGTAGAGGGTACAAATACTGTATGTTTTCATTTATATGTGGAATCTAAAAAATAAAACAAATGAACAATTATAACAAAACAGAAACAGACTCACAGATACAGAGAATAAATTAGTCATTACCAGAGGTGGCAGTGATGGGAAGAGGGGCAAAACAGATGAAGGGGATAAGAGGTACAAACTAACAGGTATAAAATAAGTAAGTTACAAGGATGTAATATACAGCATAGGGAATATAGTCAATATTTTATAATAACTGTGTATGGAATATAATCTATAAAAATATCAAATTATTACACTATACACCTGAAACTAATATTGTAAGTCAACTGTACTTCAATAATAAAAAAAAATTCTTTGATAACTGGGAGTAGAAACTGACACCTGAGGGATACAGATGTTGGTAGATTAGTTGCAGGTGACCAGATGGTTTTATTGGTTGCTCCACAGAAGGAGGAGGAAGAGGAGAGAGGAAAGATAAGAGGTGGGATGAAAACAGCAGATGTAAGCTCTCTGCTAGGCCAATCACTGGGGGGCAGGAACAGCCTTTAACAAGCATTAAAGCTCAATGTGGGGGCTTCCCTGGTGGCGCAGTGGTTAAGAATCCACCTGCCAATGCAGGTTCGAGCCCGGGTCTGGGAAAACGCCATAAGCCACAGGGCAACTAAGCCTGTGCGCCACAACTATTGAGCCCACGTGCCACAACTACTGAAGCCCGTGTGCCTAGAGCCTGTGCTCTGCAACAAGAGAAGCCACCACAATGAGAAGCCTGCCCACCACAATGAAGAGTAGCCGCTGCTCCCTGAAACTAGAGAAAGCCCGCGCACAGCAAGGAAGGTCCAATGCAGCCAAAAATAAAGTAAATAAATTAAAAAAAAAACTCAATGGGAAAAATATTTGCAAATAATATGACTGACAAGGGGTTAATATCCTAAATATATAAACAGCTCATACTACTCAATATCAAAAAAACAAACAACCCAATCAACAAATGGGCAGAAGATGTGAATAGACATTTTTCTGAAGAAGACATACAGATGGCTAATAATGACATGTAAAGATGCTCAACATCCCTGATTATTAGAAAAATGCAAATAAAAGCAACAATGAGATATCACTTCACACCTGTCAGAATGGCTATCATCAAAAAGTCTACAAATAATAAATGTTGGAGAGGATGTAGAGAAAAGGGAACCCTCCTACACTGTTGGTGGGAACGTAAATTGGTGCAACCATTATGGAAAATAGTATGGAGGCTCCTCAAAAGACTAAGAAAAGAGAATTAGCATATGATTCAGCAATTCCACTCCTGGGTATATATCTGGAGAAAACCATAATTCAAAAAGATACATGCACCCCAATGTTCATTGCAGCACTATTTACAATAGCCAAGACATGGAAACAACCTAAATTTCCATCAACAGAGGAGCAGATAAAGAAGATGTGGTATATATATACAATGGAATATTACTCAGCCATAAAAAAGAATGAAATCATGCCCTTTGCAGCAACATGGATGGACCGAGAGATTGTCATACTGAGTGAAGTAATTCAGACAGAGAAAGACAAACATCATATGATATTTATATGTGGAATCTTAAAAAATGGTACAAATGAATTTATTTACAGAAAAGAAATAGAGTTACAGATGTAGAAAACAAACCTATGGTTACTGGGGGGGAAAGGGGGGAATAAATTGGGAAATTGGGATTGACATATACACCCTACTATATTTAAAATAGAAAAAAATCTTAGAGAGAGATTCTTGGGGGATACAGAATTTCAGTTTTTAAAAGAAATAAAGAAGGTACTTGGTATTTTTTTATATAAAAGCAAAAGAAGAAGAATTGCGTATAATCAAATATCTTCTTTAAAAATGCAATTTCTGGCTTTTTCTTAGAGAACACAAATTTAAAGTGAAATAATTTTTAAAGTCCAATACAAAATTAAGAAAACCCACCAAAGTTTTGTGTAAATATTCAGGCATGCATTCATTCATTAACAAATATCTGCTGTGCATCTGTTACATGCCTGGTACTGCTTTGGACTCTGAGGATGCAGAGGTGACCAAGACAGATCATGTCCTTGACCGCATAAATTTTGTAGAGCTTAATGATTTAAAATTTCTAAGAAGAACTATAAAGTCAAATAAAACCAACACCTGAACTAACTGCAAGGCAAATTCAAAAAAAAAAAAAAGAAAAGCTTTGAGAATTGACTAGACTTACCCTTAAAAGTCCAAGATAGTGACTGAGATACAAGCTTGGTCATGGCATACACATCAAAGTCAAGGAGACAGGCACAAGAATCAAATTTATGACAGGAGGACAACTGAGTTGCAAAACATGTCTTCAAACAAATATTCACCATGCTATCCAGTTAAGGTTCTGAAAACCCTGGGTAACACATTCTACCTACAGGAAAAACAAGGTTCAAATTCAAGGTTTTCTAATAGTTAATTAAAAGGAGGCAAGAGAGTAACCACAAGAGAACAGAGAGAGAGGGAGGGATTGAAATTAAGATTGAGATTCTGTCTGTCATTGGACAAAAACAAGCAGCCATCACCAAAAAGTGTACAAACAGTAAATGCTGGACAAGGTGTGGAGAAAAGGGAACCCTCTTACACTGTCGGTGGGAATGTAAATTGGTATAGCCACTATGGAGAACAGTATGGAGGTTCCTTAAAAAACTAAAAATAGAACTACCATATGACCCAGCAATCCCACTACTGGGCATATTCCCAGAGAAAACCATACTTCGAAAAGATACATGCACCCCAATGTTCACTGCAGCACTATTTACAATAGCCAAGACATGGAAGCAACCCAAGTGCCATGAAAAGATAAATGAATAAAGAAGATGTGGCATATATATATACACACACACACACACACATATATATATACACACACACATGTACACACAATGGAATACTAATCAGCCATAAAAAAGAATGAAATTCCACCATTTGCAGCAACATGGATGGACCTAGAGAATATTATGCTTACTGAAATAAGTCAGACAGAGAAAGACAAATACTGTATGAAGTCACTTATATGTGGAATCTAGGAAATAATACAAATGAACGTATATGCAAAACAGAAATAGACTCACAGATATAGAAAACAAACTAGTGGTTACAAAAGGGGAGAGGAAGAAGGGAGGGGCAAACTAGGGGTATAGGATTAAGAGATACAAACTACTATGTATAAAATAGATAAGCAACAAGAATATATGTATAGCACAGGGAATTCTAGCCATTATCTTGTAATAACTCTTAATGGAGTATAATCTATAAAAATACTGAATCACCACGCTACATACCTGAAACTAATATAATATTGTAAATCAACTCTACTTAAATTAAAAAAAAAACTCAGTTTCAAAATTTCTGTCTTTAAAATATTCCAAAAGGCATGACAGATGCTGAAAGTGTGAACTCCTTTCAAATGCAATTATGTTGAATGCGCTTGGTACTGGTTGACTTGCTCCCAAGGCCCCATGTACTTTCAGTTGAAGCCCCATCCCATAGTGACTCCTAAATATTCAGTAAAGTATTTAGACACACACAGACAACTATGAGTGAGTGTTTTTCTAGAACTTGATGAATAAGTTCTATATTCAATGGTTTGCTAAAAAGGAGATAGCCCTAAAGGTTAAGGACTACAGAGGACAGACACGCACTAGGAGCAAGCTGTGAGAACTCACAGGTATCATGAAGACTGTCACATGCCAGAGAATTAGATTTTCACCTAAGTTAACCAGATACTCAAGGAGGAGGAATCCCCCAGATGACAGCATGGCTATTCTAATTTTGCCTCCTCCATTTCATTATCCATACAACTTCTGAGTGAGTTTTCTAAGACACAAATCTAAGCATGCCCTACCTATGATCAAGATTCTTCTATAATTTCCCATTGCCTACTGGATTAAAAAAAAAGAAGAAGAGGGGCTTCCCTGGTGGCGCAGTGGTTGAGAATCCATCTGCCAATGCAGGGGACACAGGTTTGATCCCTGGTCCGGGAAGATCCCACATGCCGTGGAGCAACTAAGCCCGCACGCCACAACTATGGAGCCTGTGCTCTAGAGTCCGTGAGCCACAACTACTGAGCCCGCACGCCGCAACTACTGAAGCCCGCGCGCCTAGAGCCCGTGCTCCGCAATGAGAAGCCACCGCAACGAGAAGCCCACACACTGCAATGAAGAGTAGCCCCTGCTCGCCGCAACTAGAGAAAGCCCGCGCACAGCAGCGAAGACCCAACACAGCCAAAAATAAATAAATAAAATAAATTTATAACAACAACAATAAAAGAAGATAAAAACCTTTGCAAAGCATTTAAGGCCTTCCCCAGCTTCTTGCAAAGTGCCTGGTGAGCAGTGGGTTCTCTAAACATGGAGCATGAGCATGGTTCCCTCTTTCTATCAGGCCCCAACTCAAAAATCACAGAACTTCTCAGAAAGGTCAACCCTGGCCATCTACTAGAATGCCAGCAAGCCCTCTCCCCCCAAATTTTCATAGCCCTCTTCTATACTTATTTTCTCTCCTCAGTTCTTTCAATATCTAACATATTATGTATTTTACTTATGTAACTTATTGTCTGTAACCCTCAGTAGGCATATATAAAACATCAACTATAAATATAATCTCTAGGTAGACAGGGATTTTTGACTTTTTAATTTGTCCACTACTATCTCCATCCTAGAACCGGGCATGGCACACAGCAAGTGCTTCATAAAATATATGTAGGATGGATGGGTGCGTGGATCATTAAAACCTCAACCCAAAAACCAGTTCTACCTGAAGCCTCCAGGAAGATTTAGATATTCCTGCTTCTCTCTCCTTCCCTGTATGTAACTTCTCTTATCATATTGTACTTCTTTGTATGTTGAGCTGAAAACTTCATTGAAATCAACGGCCTCACTTTCATTTGTATGTACTTAGAAGTGACTCCTTTGTGCTTGGTATATGATATGTCATTGAATAAATGAATGATTGATTATATCCTTATTTTAAAGATGAGGAAAATAAGGTTTAAAAAGGTTAAATAACTTTTAAGGACACACACTAATAAGTTGCAGAGGTAAGATACTAACCCAAATGTATGGCAAGCCATTCCTTTATTTTTCCTTGTCACTACTACCATATCTCCCTACAATGTTCTATCCTGTCCCACATTTTCTATTATTCATATTGTACCTATTACTAAGTCCCTGTTCAAATCAAATCCCACCTATTAAATGAAATCTTCCAGATGACTCTTATTCACAGTAATTTCTCCTTTTTTTTTTTTACCAGAAAGTTCCTGAGATAGCTCTCAGGGTAAATGGGGGAGGTTATAAGATAAGGTTTGTGGCCTTGGAGAACAGCTTATCCACTTGTGTTCCTCACTCCATATTCAGGCTCGGTGCAAAGGCCTACCTGTTTTGCAGGTAATGCACCCTCCATTGGTCCCCAACCTCAGGTAACAGTCTCTCATGATCTGCATATCTCTCTTAAGGACTTATGTGGCTGGTGATAGATGCAACTGTTTCCTTGGTTTGACTGAGCTGAGCTTCCAAGAGAAGCTGCAGAATGAAGCAACTCTGAATAATCCACATCACCACCCTGGGATTAGCACTCAGGATACATAAAGCTTTTCCCCTTCTCTCTCCGTCTCTGTTTCTATTGAAAGAAAGGGTTTCAACCTTTCCCAAATGTGACTCTTCCAAGGTTGCTTCATGAGAAGCAAAAGTTTATTTCCTATTAGCCATTTCCTCATGTTATCACATGGAAAATAGACTTTTCATTGGCCCAACTTCTCCCTTTTTAAATAGAGGCGCATATACCAACATCAGAAATAACAATTTTTGTTATCAATGGTCCTTGAAAAGTAATGTATAAAGATACTTACAGTTGAAAAAATATGCTTGTTACTTGTTCTCATTTTCTCACCTCAAGCTGAGACATATACACTCAGAACCTGCAAAAACCACAATAAATTCTTCTCTAATGTCTTCTGTACTTAAAATCTTCAGTACATACCCAAGCATCTTATTCAGTAATAATATGCCACCCTAGTTTGTAACTGCACTAAACATTTAACCCTTAATTGTGTCTACATAAAATGTTGAGATATCCACAATCTGAGAAGCAGTAGTGAATTAAAAGTGCAGCAGGACTACCTGTGTTCAGATCCCACCTCCATCATTTATCAGCTGTGCGAGGTTAAGTTCCTTAACGTCTCAGTCTCACTTTCCTCATTTTAAAATGGTATCCTATCACTTCATAAAGTTGTTATATTTAATTTGAAAATAGTAATTAATAAATGATAGCTATATGGGCGTTTATTATGCACCAGGCACTATGTTGAGCACTTTACATCCATTTCATCTAACAGAGAAATCTGAAGAAACTCAGAAGCTGAGCACAGGGCTTTGTACATTGTAGACAACTAAAATATACTGAAGGAATGAAGCTCAAAGAAGCTAAGAAGGTCCGGGGCTATCAGGATATTGGCAGAGCTGTGAGTGGAGCCCAGGTATGCCTGACCGCAAAGCCCATGTCCCTGACCCCTGCGCTATATTCTGACAACGTTCAGAGTGCCCAGGACAGGGCTGGCACAGAAAGGCCCTGATCCATGGCGTTTTGTTTACCATGGGCCCTCTGACATTAGAGAGGACTAGAAGAGTGGTCTTTGAACGCGGGCTCACCAGTTTCCAGCAGGGCCTTGAGCCCACTGGTCAGGGATACGTGGTTTTCCTAGCCGAGGACTGAGGTGAGATGGAAAATGCACCCTTCTTCACTCCTCTATTCTCTTCCCCCCACAATTGCAGGGCCGGGTGAGCGGCCCGGGGGACGCACTTCTGGAGACCCATTTTCCTCTGAGACTCGCAAGCTAGCCGAAGCGACTGCGGCCCTGGGTTGGAGGGAGCCTGTTTCCAGTCGGACCGCATCCGGCGGCGCTTCCGAGCTCCGCGCCTGCGCACTCAGCCCGTCGCCGCGCCGGCCCTGAGGACGTGTGCACGCTGCCTTCGCGGCTCCTGGGCCTTGAGATGCGCGGCTCGCGGGCCCGTGCCAGCTCCAGGTGCGTGAGGAGGATTTCAAGAACCCAGGTGTGAGGTGGAGCGACCCCCCGGGAAAGGTGGGGCCTGCCTCGGTCCCTCCAAGGTGCCCGGGGTCCCAGAACGGGGGCGCCACGACCTCAGCTCCTTTGCTTTTCCCACTTCCCCGCCGTCTGACTGCAGCTCATGGGGAGCGGGAATCTCTGAGAGGAATTGCAAAAAAACGATACTTTCCCCCGCAGTGGGTCGTATCACATGTGGCATTCCCCCCCCACCTCTGTGGCCAAAGCAGTTTTCACCCTTGCCTTGCCTTTCCTGGTGTGGGATTTTGCAGTCTCTGAACTCTGGCTCGACTCCTAGGTGCTTACTGGTTGTGGGCAATTAGGGCGAGGGCCAGTCGTCAGGGTCTGTGTCCTGTGCAATCCCTCTGAGAGGAAGAGGTGAGGGTTCAAGGTCAAGAGCGGGGGCCGGGGGAAGTGGAGCAGAGAAGCTACAGAGAGGGAAAGTCTGTGATAAATGTCGCCAGAGGTTATTCCGTAACTGAAAGTTCTCTAACTTTCTCTCAGTTCTTGTGTTTCTTGTTCATTTACTTTTGTGATATCCTCACCTCGTTTTAATGGTGTTTGTTAAGACTGGAAAACCAACAGGCTTTCGGCCTTGAAGTATCGTTGGAATTTTTGAGATCGGTTTTCACAGTTTTACAACGGAGTGTATCTTGCTGTTGTCAGGATAATCTTGGGGTTGACCCATTGAGATTTACCATCTTTTATTTTCACTTTAACATAGGAAAAATTACACGCTGTTGGATTTGTTTTTGAAATATGACTGACGAAAAAGGTCATTTGAGAACACAGAGAAATCAGTAGAAGTGGGATTTGGAGTTCTATCAAATTACTGTGCATATGCTTAAGTACGCATGGGACTGCATTTGGAGCTTGGGGATCCCTTAGCTGTCACTTATAAATAGCAGATGAGATCACTGCTTGCCACCAGTGATTCTAACAATATAGGGCTTCCAGTAAGTGCTTTCCCACATGGTGTGGACGCAATTGACAATAGTATCCGGTCTTAGTGCTAGTGTTAGTTGATAAGCCATAGTCTCTTTTTGGCACAGTAACTATAGGTAGTCAATTCCTGTTATAATCAGAAATGGTTGTCATGTGTGTGGTTCTAGTGTGGGATTTTTTTCAAGTGTTCCAAAGAAACTATTAAAGGAAAGAAGAAATACACAATAGGAGCTGAGGACCCTGGCTACAGGCCAGAATCCTATGTGTGATCTTTCAGGCCCGACCATAGACAATTGCGTGGCTTTGCCTGGCTGGCCTCTTCGGGGGAAGCTGCTCTTGCCACACCAGACTTGTGCATGGCCAGTGCACTGCAGTTTTCTGGAGGGAGTTGCAGTCAAGGACTCACCCCTTCCCTCCCAGTAGCCTTGCTCATGCTGTATTGCGTTCCTGGCTCAGGTACTTCCATTCTGAGGGCCTTGGCTGAGGTACTTCCCAGGTGCCTCCACCAATACCTCCTTATTGCAAAAGGAGGGAAGGTGGAGGGGGCAGCCTTGACTGAGGTACTTTTCTCCATTTTGACTCAGGACCATTCCACTTGTAGCTCTTCCTTCCTCCTCCCCTGGCCCACAGGTCCATAAAGAGACAGAAACCTTTTGTTCCAGCCTCCTTTGCAGAGAGATGATTGTGTGCATGATTGCATCCACCTAACCCTCACCTACTGTTCCATTTAATCGACCACTGGGGAACCAGTACTTTTTTAGCCTCTTGCTTGCACTGTCCCAGTAAGTGAATAAAGACTTGATTATTACTTGAAGTTTGGCTCATTGTCCTAATTGACACCTCAACACCTGATTTTGCCTGACGGGAATTAAATAAATTGCCAAGTTCTTGGCAATTCACTTAATTTTAATCCTCGTAACTGCTGCTGTGTTAGCATTTTAGGGATTTGGAGGCCATTCACCTGTAATTTCTCTAACTCAGTGTTGTGAAAGTGCATAGTAATAGCATCAACAGCTGATTGTTGCTAATGTGGATATCTGGGTTATATGGTGTATTTTATAAATTAATATAGTGGCTTGCAGTCAGATTATTTATTTGTGTGGCATATTACCTTTGGCCTCTAATTAGATTTTTCTGATAAATATTTTGGGGTTATATGGGTCAGTTGAAGAAAATTAATAATCCTTAGTAATCCTGTCTCATCCTATGGGCCCCAGTCTTACTTAATAGATTACTCGCCACTTTGAATAAAGTGATTGATTTGTTGTAGGTTCCTCTGTCTAGTGTGTAAAGAGGTATGCCAGGAACAGGTTTCACAGGTTTTTACCTCCTCCTATAGAAGTTTCACAAAACAGTATTTATCCTTACCATATGTTATGCAATCTGATATTTTCTACTCTATTAAACAAAAATGTTGATCATGACCCACCAAAGTGATTGCACAATCCACTAATGGGTAATGACATGCAGTTTGAAAACCACTATGATAAAACAACTAGAAGATAATTTGCTCAATAAATGATTTTTTTTTTCTGTTTTTAAATCAGATTCCTGAAGAGAACCACAGTGGGTGTGTTTGTGACTTTGTGTTTAAGGTGTCTTCTGGGAGAAAATAGATAGTAGCACACAGCATATATGTTGGATATTCACTAAATCATCTGACAAAAGAACACTGAGTTTCTGGTAGATTTATCAACTCTCTGATCTCAACTAGAAGATACAACATTAGAGAGCTGGCACAGCTTTTTTTAATCTCTGGCTTCCTTATTTAAGGAAAATGCAGTAGAAGAAGTGGGATGAGAAGAAAATTGGCTTTTCAGTTAGGAGCAGACAGGGTATAAAATGGTTGTGAAAGTTCCTGGTAAGCTTTTGCATGTGTCAAACAGAGGTATATTAGGGAAAATATCTTTATCTTTATATTAACTGAGACCAAAATGACCTTTTTATTCTACTGCCTGAAAAGTAAACTACACTCAGACTTTCAATTACTTAGCCATAGATAAGTATATAAGTAGCCAGTGTGTCAACCTCATTGCCTCTGTACTTGTCTTTTAGGACTTCTACAACAAAGTGGAAAGGAGCAATAAAAAGAACTGTATGTTTAGTGTGTTTATCTCTTAGTTAGAAACCCTAAAAATGATATTAAGTAGATAAGGATAAAGTTTTTAAATCTGATTAGTGTTGAGCTAAATGATACCTTACATTTATACATTGCTTCAGTTTTCCAATACATTTAGGTGCATTATCTCCCTTGATTCTCACAGCAACTCAATGTGGTAGGGAGGCCAGGAGGCATTTTCCCTGATTTAGAGATGAGGAATCTATATTTCCTTCTTGCCACCAAGTTCATATGATGGACTAGAATCCAGGTTTTCTGGGACATTTTCTCCCAGTTGTTTATGTTATCTTTGTTGGTCCAAAGAAGTAACTGAGAGTAAAAATTGCTAATGATGTGGCTAAGAATTTTGATAACTTTCTCAGATCATGTCCAAGGTGTGCTATAATTGAATGCAGATATGTCTTAATTTTATTATTATATTTTATTTCTTACACTCTTTATCTTTCTAGCCCAATTTTTGAAAAATGACAAATCTACTTAATAGTGGACTAGGAAATTTGGAATTACAAGATTTATTTAATGTTAAGAAATTCAACTCAGTCCCCTTTTAATGTATCATCTCAATTAATTAGAAATATAGCTTAAAATTATATACATTTTTAAGGATTTCTTTTAAAGACTTCTCATTTCTCTGTATAAGTGAAATTAGTTTAATGATTCTAAAGTATCTAAGCAGGCCTCTCACTGTTGTGGCCTCTCCCGTTGCGGAGCACAGGCTCCGGACATGCAGGCTCAGTGGCCATGGCTCACGGGCCCAGCCTCTCTGCAGCATGTGGGATCCTCCTGGACCGGGGCACGAACCCGTGTCCCCTGCATCGGTAGGTGGACTCTCAACCACTGCACCACCAGGGAAGCCCTAACTTACTTTTAAACACAGGAAAAGTTGAGGTTCCCTATTGCCTTTAATACCTTTAGCCAAAGAACAGGTTAAATTATTTCTTTTCATATGAATAAGTAATTTTTAATTAATACATTTTTATTTTTAATTTTTAGACATCTGTGGAGTGTAAGAACACTATGGAGCTCATCAGAGTATATCACTGAAGAATATGATGGCTGAAAACAATTTTAAAATGCTAAAGATTCAACAGTGTGTAGTCGCCAACAAACTACCTAGAAACAGGCCATATATTTGCAATATTTGCTTCAAGCATTTTGAAACACCCTCAAAATTAGCTAGGCATTATCTCATTCATACTGGTCAAAAGCCATTTGAATGTGATGTGTGTCACAAAACATTTAGACAACTAGTTCATCTGGAAAGACATCAACTAACTCATAATCTGCCTTTTAAATGTAGTATTTGTCCACGCCACTTTAAGAATCTGAAGACATTCGTGAAGCACCAACAGCTTCACAATGAAACTTACCAGAATGATGTTAAACAGGTCAGAAGACTGCTGGAGGCCAAGCAAGAAAAGCCAGTGTATGGAATGTATCATGCTCTTACCACAGAGGAGAGATGGGCATTATACCCGTGCTCCAAGTCTGATCCTACACACAGCCCTACAAAGAAAAAAAAGAATATTCACGCGTGTACAATCTGTGGCAAGCTGTTCCCGTCACAGTCAAAACTTGATAGGCATGCACTTATTCATACTGGTCAGAGGCCTTTTAAATGTGTCCTGTGCAGTAAATCTTTTCGACAGTCAACTCACTTAAAAATCCACCAACTCACACATTCAGAGGAAAGACCTTTTCAATGTTGTTTTTGTCAAAAAGGATTTAAGATTCAAAGCAAACTGCTGAAGCATAAACAAATCCATGCCAGGAATAAGACTTTTCAGACTCTTTCATTAAAGGTGAAGAGTCCAGAATCAGGCCCCCTGCCTAATAAATTAAATGCAAAGCAGGATAGTTTTGAAAATGGTGATATACATGAATCTGAGGAGAATAATCAACTTGATGTCCACTCTATTTATATTGTCCCTTTTCAATGTCCAGAGTGTGAAGAATGTTTTGAATCGGAGCAGATTCTCAATGGACACAAGTGTTTTCCTGCCAGAAGTGGCAAAGTTCCAAGCCGGCTCAAAAGAAGCTACAACTATAAAACCATTGTTAAAAAAATCTTGGCTAAGCTTAAACGAGCTGGGGGTAAAAAATTAGATAATTTTCGATCTGAGAAAAAAGTATTTAAAAACAGTTTCTTGAAAAATTGTGAACTTATTTCTGGTGAGCAGAGCCCTGAACAAACCCAGAGAACATTTATGGGTTCTCTTGGCAAGCATGGAACATATAAGACAGTTGGCAATAAAAAGAAGAAAACGTTGACTTTGCCATTTTCTTGGCAAAAGCACTTCCAGAGTCAAAATATGGGAAAAAACGTAAAAGGTATTCTTACACCAGAGAACATGTTAACTATGGATAATTCTGTGAATAATAAAGATGTATCTATCTATGGTTCATCAGGTGAGGAATTCTTTGAAAACTGTGAAGTGCTTCAGTGTGGTTTTTCAGTTACAAATGAAAACATCTATACTGGACATAAGATGTGTCCTTGTGACAAATGTGAGAAAGTGTTTCCTTCCGTATCTAAACTACAAAGACACTATTTAATTCATACTGGACAGAGGCCTTTTGGCTGTAATGTTTGTGGGAAATCTTTTAGACAGTCAGCTCACCTGAAAAGACATAAATTAACTCATATTGATAAGATTCCATATAGAAAATCTCTTTGCCAAGTAGAATTGGAAAATTTGAACAAACTTTTCATTCATCAAGGTGATAATGTTAACTATAGTGCTTCCCAGCAATGTCAGACTCTTGGTTTTCAAAAATACGAGGTCTCAGAGTCAGATCAAACATCAGAAATAAAAGTTAAGGCAGAATCAGAGGATTTCATTCTTGGTACCCGCTATAGGAACAGGCAGCCCTGTCTCTCTACTGCACTTCTGGAATCAGAGCAGAGCCATCATAGTCATTGTTGTAGTTATTCAGGGCGTACTGAGAGGAATGATGGCCTTCTTTACCAATGCAGTGTTTGTTCTAAAAGTTTTAGATCCCCATCTAAACTGGAAAGACATTATCTAATTCATGCAGGGCAGAAGCCATTCGAATGCTCAGTTTGTGGCAAAACATTCAGACAGGCTCCTCACTGGAAGAGACATCAACTTACTCACTTTAAGGAATGACCACAAGAGAAAATGGTTGTCTTAAATTCAGTTATGTAATTGACAGACCCACTAACACATGTGTGGTCTTTCTGGTGACCTTGCTCTTTAGCCTATATCATTTACAATGTATTTTTATCAAAAGGCCTGCATTTGAATGATTTCATAGGCAGTTGCTTGTCCACATAGTCAGAGGTAAGATACATAGAAATATAATATGTTTTAGGAACAGCCAAATTAATTTTTAGGGGGAAGAACATGATTTGATGCCATAAAGCAAGTATTTGTTTTATTTTAACATACACTTTGGCTGTATTGAAAATGTTGTAAATCCATGATGTAGTACAAATAATTCAGCCTCATTTTTAAAGGAATTATTCCTTAAGACATGCCATCTCCTTTTGTATATGCTCAAAAGACTGAGAGGCAAAAATTGGTTTTTGGCCACTACAGATAGCCCCACTATATTATTTCATGTATTTTACACCTATGGTTCAAATTCCATTGCAGAATTTTTTCTTGTAAGCTAAAAAATATAAAGGCAATAAAAGTGAAAGTGGATGAGAAAATAATAGCATTATTTTCATTGTTCTTTTCCAAGCTGTTTATTCTTAGGACTCCGGTAGCTTACCCTCCTATTCTATAGGTGATTTGAATTGTTTTTTTGCCCAGCCTGCTGTTATCTTTACCCCCAAAATGTAAAAGTAGGAGAGAGGCTAGGATGCACCTGTATACATTTACCATGTTTACTTATCAGGAATAATGTTCAAGTGCCATAATCTTTTTGATGATATATATGCAGTGCCATCTTTTCAGAGGAATGAATGCAATTCATCTACATGCTTATTAATGATGGATAGCAGTAGTTGTAGACTTAAGACTCACCTGTAGATCTGCATCTCCAAAAGACTTTTACATTTACCTTAGCAAAACTTTCTTTTAATACCTCTTTGAGTGGTCCTATGACTAAACTAAATATTCTATTAAGTTTGATCAAACGGCAGTGACTAGCTCTAGTTCTAATTTTTATTCCTGTTTTTTTGCAAGATTCTAATGCTAAAGAATGTTATTTTGATCATTAGTAAATTGTTATTTTAATTAGTAAGGTAATCCCGTATAGGAATAAGATGCTTATGGAATTGAGAGTATCATTCTAAACAGTACTGTCATGATTTGGGGAATATTTAATCAAACTGTAAAAGGCTTGTAATCACACATTGTCCTTCACATTTGCCATTTTTAATAAAATCTTTAAGAATGACATTTCCTAGCAATAAGAGAAAATAACCATTATCTTTCTAAGGTGAAAAGAACAGGTGGGTATTTATCCTAGCACTCTCAGATATATGTAGTGACAAGCCCTCTACTGAGAATGGGTAAAGGAACAATTTTACATTGTACTGTAATAATTGTCTTTGTGGGGGGGGAGGGGGGAGGAGAAGTCAGTCTGCTTTTACAAGTGAATTTTGAGAAACTTGGGTTTAATTCATAGAGATTTATCTGTACTTTTAACAGTACAGATAAAAGCCCAACAATGTACAAATGTGCAGGAGAATCGTGTTTTAAAGAATAATTTCTCTTATGTTTCCTTGAGATCTGTTCCTCCAGTGCAAACAAGGTGATGTTTTATAAAATTTGCTTTACACAGAACTTTTTAAGAACACATCTATTACATAAAAGCAAGGGATAACTAGTTCATGTTTTCCAAGAATAAAGGTTCAAGGGTTTTTTTTTCTTTAATATGTCTGAAATTATATATTTGGGAATTTTCCTAAGCTATTTATGTAATTTTATTTGAAGTAAATGTCTCATATACTCCTTTCCCAACCCTAACAGGAGAATCCTAACAGTGTTGTGCTTGTATGATTATTAGACTTTATTTGCCTAAGTGATACTGCTATACATTTTTTTTTTTTTGGCCCATGCCTTTTTAAGCTGTTTCATATTGAAAGTTGGAATATTGTAAAAATTCTGTCAAAGAGGTACTGTAGTGCTATTTGAAGTACCTGTAACGAAATACTTACTTACTTTTATCATCACTACAAGCTGTGGAAACTTTACAGGAATGAAAATAAACTGTATACATCCATGATAAGAAGTTTAAACATTAGATGTTAAGTGATGACTTGCTGCATGCTAGAACTGTTATTATTGTTGAATCAATTGCTTTGGTTTTCTGAAAAGAATAAACTTTTAAATACCTGTAAAGAAAATTAGAAGAATTTTTGTGTGGGCAATTCCAGGCTGTAGCATGATTATTTACTGAAGTAGTTTGATTGAGTTAGTGAAATTATTGTCTCTTGTTTTGTACTGCAATAGGGCCTATTAGGACAAAATGTGTGTTGAAGGAAAGCAGATGGTGATTCTCGAAAAATTCAAATTTTAGAATATTTTAAAAATAAAGTTTCAAATTACACAGTTTGATCTTTTTTAAAAGGGAAAATCACATAATACAGGAACAAGGTACTGATTGCCAAACACTTTCTTGAGCCCACTCCAGTCTACCTTCTACCTTCTGAGCTTTCTACATGGATAGTTAATCGTTTACTTCCTTGTTCATGTTAAGTTTCTTTGATAGCTCCTTATAACCTACAAATGGATATGTTAACTCCATTGCATGTCACATGATCTATCTGCTTATCCATTTATCTTCCGCCTTGGCCTCCCTGTCCAGATTTGTACTAAAGAAACATAAAATTAGTTCCTCCAATACATGTTATTCCCGCTTCCATCTTATCTATGTAGTATTAATTTAAATTAGATACAAACTCATACTGTATTCAAAGAAGAGATTTAGTTGAGCCAGGTTTTATTTGTTTCTAGTCCATGATTATGGAAGAAAACTAAAGTGTTTAATTTGCAGAAAACAGATTTCAATTTACGTTATGTGAGATAACCAATGAGAATTATAGACATTTTTAAGGGATAGCACCAGTGTTTGAAGTCTGCATATCTTATAAGAATCCTTTGTTAGAAGTGAATTGTCAAGGGCTGTTTCATGCAGAATATCTGCTCTTTAGAAGCAGTGAAAGGAAACATTTAATTCCTTTCTTGTTGAGATTTCTCCTATTGCCAGTTAGAAGGGCTTAGAATTTCAGGGCTAACTGCTAGAATTCTATTAGCACTATTCTATTAGAGAACAAAACTTTATTAGAGGAAAAAATAACTGAAAAAGAAAAGTGGTACAATGGTATTATTAAACAATATGGAACACGTAATACTTTGCATCTATGTCGGCTAACTTCTATTCGTTCTTTGAAGTTTAAGCTTAAACACTGCTTCCTCTGGAAGCCTTTTTGATTTACCCTAGCACTCTATTCCCTGTGCTCCCACTGCTTTTTGTTCATAACTCTATTAATCGTCACTGCTGACTAGTGGTTTTCAAACTTTAGTGTGCACTAGAATCATCTAGAGGGCTTGTTAAAAGCATAGATTGCTGAGCTACACCCTCAGAGTTTCTGATTTAATATTTGGAGTTGGGCCTGAAAAATTGCATTTATACAGGTTAGCTGTTATTGCTATATTGAAGCTATACTTTGAGAACCATTGAGCTAAACTACATTTTTCTGGAAAGCAAGAGAATGCATAATTTTATGTTTTATACATAAAGTATAAAGCAGTATTTGTAATGTTTTTACCTCCTCAAATATATACTGAATGTATAAAGGAAGAAATGAATGAAGTCATTATTACAAACTCTTCTCTGTAAATCTATAATTTCATTTAGAGCCTTTCATTCATTCTTGGAATAAGTTTGCCTTCTAAGATGTTGAGATCAAAGCCAATCCAAAACTTTCTAAACCTCCCCCCTCTTCACTCAAAAATGTTTATCTTTACTCCTTACTTTTCTCATGTATCTCAGAATAATAATGTTCTTCCACTTTTCTGAAGCTAGCTTTTCCTTGCTCTCCTTCTGGGAGCTTCATCATTAGTGCCTTCTTTTTTCTGGTGTTTTTAGATTTTCCTTCTCATTGGTTCCTTAAAGAAAATTTCATGTGTTCCTTATTCAGTTATGATGATTTTGGCTGCAAGTAGCAGAATGCCTGACTCAAACTGCTTCTTGCATTGGGGACCTTATTGGCTTATACGACTTGAAGTCCAGCAACTAGATAAACCCTAGGGTTGTTAAATCATATAGTTGCCTCTGGTTCCTTCCATCTGTTCTGCCTTTCACAATGACAAAGTTATTTTCCTTATGGTTTTAGGATGCTTTGTTTGCAGTTAGGGCTGCATGCTTCCTTCATGGGGGGAGGGTGGGACAGTGAGTGAATGAGAGACCCAGAAACTCCCCCAAGAACAAAGTTTCCTAGAAGTCTACAGTGAACATTTCCTCTCTCACCTGCCAGAATTGCTTCACAGCCACATTCCTGAACCAACCACTGACAAAGGAGATAGAATTATGTGGAGCTGGACCTAGACCTCAGCCTACTTCCTTCAAGCACAAGGTTGCCTGAAGATAATACAAATACTGGTCAAATTTGAAGCTGCATTTGGAAAGAAGGGAGGAATGGATAGGCAATCAAAATTTCCACTGCACCAAGCTTAAAAAGAGATAGCAGTTGGGCCAAATAACTTTAGTTTTACCTATTATTTTGGTTACTGTTATATTTTACTCTTTGCCTTTTAGGGTCAGAGATATTGAAAATTCATTACACCTACTTCCTCCATTGCCTGTTCGTTCATTAGCTTCTAAGCCCTTTTTTACGTAGTGTTTTCCTCACCACCTCTTGGGAGCTGTTCTATCGATGATCATTGTAGTAGGCATTGTTAGTTGCAACCACATCTTCTCTCTTTCACTGTATATCAGCCAGGTATTCTGGGTAGGACTGATCTTAACTGCAGCTCCAGCAATGGTCATGATCAGTCTAACTCTATCAGGATATTCATCATGACTTAAAGGGATGGGTAACCCAAGACTAAGCCAGTCAATGCACAGTGCTACCTTAGCCAGAGTAATTGGCCTGGAAGAACTGACCTAAGTTGATCTGATCTGAGTGAAACCTTGTACTTATTTCAGTGATTGAGGGAGAAGAACTGAGTGTGAAAAAGTTTTCTCCGTTTAGGTACCATGAAGAATGCTAGTCTGGGGATGAAGTCAAAACACAAAGCAGAGTAGGGTGGGAGTAGTAGGGGGAGCAGTGCCAAAAGAATGGAGCTGGAAGCCTGATCAACTGCCTGAAGCCTAATTTATCTCTAGACTTTATTTTTACCTATAGATTTCCTTTACTTTAAATTCAATTTGAATTAAATTTTCTTTTTCTTACTACAACAAACTGATAATGGTCACCAATGGTCTCCTAATTTCCAAACCCATGGACTTTTTGAAGTTCTTGTCCTTTTAGATTTCTTTGAAGCATTTGACACTATTGACAATCTTGTGTTTTGAAACTTGATTACCTGGTTTCTTTGCTTTCTCCCTTCCTTACTTACCAAACTCATTACAGAAAGCTTGTAAAAGAAAAGTTACAAAATGAACATATAATTTTAGGATGTCCAAAACCATCATTCAAAAACTTGGCCAAGGGCTTCCCTGGTGGCGCAGTGGTTGCGAGTCCGCCTGCCGATGCAGGGGACACGGGTTCGTGCCCCGGTCCGGGAGGATGCCACGTGCCGCGGAGCAGCTGGGCCCGTGAGCCATGGCCGCTGAACTTGCGCGTCCAGAGCCTGTGCTCCGCAACGGGAGAGGCCACAACAGTGAGAGGCCCGCGTACCGCAAAAAAAAAAAAAAACTTGGCTAAGAGAAGGGATATGAAGAGAAGAGAGAGCAGGAGAAAGGAGAAAGATTATGATACTGCATTTTTTCAGAAATCTACTAGGTATTATAAATTAGAATCTTTCACATAGTTAGATCCACATAGGATCTGGAGCTTATTGGCTTAATATCCTCTTGGCCACAAAATCATAAGGTAAATTACAAATTTAACAAATGTTAATTGGCAAATAAATTGCTCATCACTGCCCAGATCTCCTCCTGCTACCTCAGACTGTGTCTCTATATATTGGAACTGTCTTTTCCTTTTAAAATCTACTCCTACCTTCTGTCTTCTCTGCTGGTACAGGGTTCCACTATTCTTTCAACTGCTTAGGATGAATTTCTCTTTACTCTGTTTCTTCAGTGTCTTCCACGCTTATTCCTTCCTCTTCAATTTTACTGCCAGAACCCAAATTTAGGCTGTGTTACTTTTGCTTTAGATTTGCAATAGTCTCCCAACTGGTATTCCCATCCCCACTTTACCTATTCCAACCCATCTAACAAACTACTGAAAAGTCATCTTCCAAAAGTAGATTTCCAATCGGTGGTTTCCCATTGCCTTCCAGGATAAATACAGTCTCCTTTCTCTAGCTTTTAAGGTTTTGACATGTTCAGCCTGATGGCTCACTCCCAACATTCTCCCAGCATGACCTGCTTTCATGGCTTTATCTCTTCTATGACTATACTAGAAATGTCCCTGATGTTTTTGATTATCAAAATCTTATCCACCTTTCAAGATTCATCATAAAACTATTCAGAAAATCTTATTTTACCTCTTGCTGAATAGACTCCATTTGTAAATAAAGTGTAATTAGATACTTTATGTATTCAAAATCTGTTGCATTTAAAATTAGGATCATGCAAATTTTCATCTTTAGATCTATAAATAAACTTTATACAATAGCAAGTATAAGGAAAAAAGGATTCCACATTTAATTTCTATATCTACAGATACTTTTTGTTTTTTCCTTCACAACTGTTTATTTTCAAACGGGCTATAGATGTTACAAAATTCAAAAGTCTCAAAAGGGTGTAAAATGTAAAATAAGACTTCCCTTGCTCCTGTTCTCCCCTACCCCAGTTCCTCCTCCCTAGAGGCAACCATGTTACCGGTTTCTTGCCTGTGTTCATCCAGGGAAAGTTTACTAGAGGTACATGTTTAATTTATGTATGGATTTGGGAGTGGTAGAGGTATGCATTCAAACTCAGTAATAAGAAAACATGCAATTCAATTTAAAAACGGGCAAACAATTTGAATAGAGGCTTCCACAAAGAAGATATATGGATGGCAAATAAGCACATGAACAGACATTCAACATCAGTAGTCATTAGGGAAATACAAATTAAAGCTACAGTGAGATATACCACATAACTATTAAAATGGCTAAAATTAAAAAGACTGACCATATCAAGTGTGGGTGAGAAGGAAGAGGAATTGGAACTCTCATATACTACTGGTGTGAATATAAAATGGTACAACTACTTTGGAAAACAGGCAGTTTCTTAAAAATTTAAACATACACATACCATTTGATCCAACTATTCCTCTCCTAGGTATTTACTTAAGAGAAAGGGAAACACATGTCTACATTAAGACATATATACACGAATGCTCTTAGCAGCATTATTTGTAGTAGTTAAAAACGAAACAATTCAATGTTCATCCATAGATGAGCAGATTAACAAACTGTGGTATGTCCATAAAATAGAATACTACTCAACAATAAAAAGGCACCAACTATTAATACATGCATCAACATGGATGAATCTCAAAATCATTATGTGGAGTGAAAGAAGAAAGAAAAAAGGTACATACTGTATTATTTTCATATTTATAAAATTCTATAAAAAGGATACTAATCTATACATCTATAGCGACAGAAGGCAGATCAGTGATTGCCTGAGAATGGGTGGGTAGAAATGGGTTAGGGATGGATTGCAAAAGGGACTAGGAAAATTTTAGAGACATTGGATATGCTTATTATTATGACTTTGGTGATGGTTTCACATATGTATGACTATTTTAAACAAATCAAATTTTACACCCTAAATATGTGCAGTTAATTATATGCTAATTTATATTTCCATGAATCTGTTAAAAAACAGTTAAAATCAAGCCTCGCATTCCCCGTTTAGTTTTTTTTCACTAATACTTTTTATAAGGTTGAAAGAAACTCCAAGTCTCCCTCTCCCTCCCCGACCCTACCACAAGAAAATCTTAACCAACGCCATCTACCTGGTCACTGAGACATAAATCCCGTCTCCCTGGGTGTTTTCTCTCAGCTTCCCGCTAGGGGGCAGGAGGGGGGAGGTCGAAGCCCTTGCCTCTCTAGCTCAAAGCCAGCGCTTGCATGCACTTCCGGCCCCGTTCTGTTCCGCTTCTTGAAGAACGTACAAGCTGCGGTACGCGTTCTCTGTCGTCTGTAAGCGTTGAGGATACTCTGTTCCGCGGGTTTTTGCATCTCGGAGTTAGGCAGCCGCAGTCACTTCTTAGCGGGAAGTGTATCGGGTTCACC
>NW_006789313.1:2435327-2484453 GCF_000442215.2 Lipotes vexillifer
AGCGGTCCTTTGTTTTCCACTGGAGCGGAAGGAGAGTGCTGCCATGACGGCCCCTGCTCAGCCCAAGAAAATCGTGGCCCCTACGGTGTCCCAGATCAACGCGGAGTTCGTGACCCAGGTGCGCTTGGGCGAGTCTAGTGTGTGTGAAGGGGTGAGGACGCTGAAGCCCCGAGGCCAGGAGGTGGGGTTTTTCTTGGGAACGGGAGCACAGAGGAGGCATTCGTTTGTCAATTCATACACTCAAGTCTTTTTCCTAAGAGTACGTGCTGTGTGCCAGCACCTGTGCTAGCTGTTGGGGAGACCGTGGTGAAAGAGGCTCTGCCCCGAGGAGTTCATGTTCCAGGGGAGACAGATACATGAAAAGAAAGTTATTATGCGAGCTTTGCTATGTTAGAGTTCGTCGCAGGAGCCGTGGATTCACAGACGGAACACCCCAGTCACCTGAGACTGGCAAGAAGGTTCCATAGCAGAGGTGATACTGAACTGAGGGTCGAAGGAGGGATGGGCTTATTCTTCGCCTTAGAGTAACCTAGATCTTTGAAAGGAATGGTGAGAATCTGACAAGACACCTGCTCCAAATACATGCATCTACGAAGAGAGCAATCCCGTGGCCAGAGAGCGTTCATTTAAAACCTGTTTATTGTGTTGCATGGTGAGCCGCGGTTGGCTTTGAATAGGGAAACATAGCCCTGTAGCACTGAGCAACTTTCCTAATCCTTATTTGTTGCTTTGGGTGTTGGATAAGAGTCCAAGTAGCTCTATGCAGAACTTATTACTCACTTGCTTCTTTCTTCTCTGTGCCCTGTTTCAGCAAATTTGCCAAGGCAGAAGCATAAGAGTCATTTTGAATCCTTTCTTAAAGAGTTCTAATTGCCCTTAGGATAATGACTGGAATCATTCACCTTGTGAATCTGGTCCATGCTTATATCCAGTTTCCTCTCTTTTTTTCTCTTTTTCTAACAGTGCTTAGCCATACTGAACTGCATTTATTTGTGCCATGCAATCTTTCACCTCCTGGCACCTCCTTTCAACATTGTTCCCTCTACTTCATTTTTTTCTCTACCTTTTCTTATATGGTTAATTCCTTGTCATTCATCTACATTAATTTAGAGAGGTTTTTCTGGACAAGTTAGAGTAGAACTCCCTTTTCCTATTGCTTGAATTTTTGTGGTGAAAGTTATTAGTTTCCTCCCTTCAGGGATCTTACATTTTAGAGGGATGAGTGAGACAAATGACCAGTGTAGTTTCAGACAGTGATTATTGCTACCAGGAAAATGAAACGGCATTGTGGCAGACTGGGTGGGGTTTTTGAAGAGCAGTCAGGAGAGTCCTGACTAAGACCTGAATGAGCTAAGACCTGAATGCAAAAGCTAAGACCTGAATGCAAAAAAGAGCCCGTCTGGGGAAGAGCAGGGAAACAGTCCAGGGAGTAGCAAGTGGAAATGCCTTATGGTGTGTATGTAAAGAAGCCAGGAGAGCAAACTTAAGAAGTAAGAGGGAGGATGGTATGAGATGAGGACAGAGAGTATGTAGGGATTCTACCATTTCCCTGCCCCTCCTCCTCCATTATTTCTGAGCACCTGGCACACCTGACTAGAGAAGGGGCTTTTTAATTATTATTGAATGAGTGAGATGTAGAGGTTAAAATTTAGTTTTAAGAAGATCAGATATCTGAACTCTGTGATCTCACTTTTTTTTTTTTTTTTGGCGGTACGCGGGCCTCTCACTGTTGTGGCCTCTCCCGTTGCGGAGCACAGGCCCCGGACATGCAGGCTCGGCGGCCATGGCTCACAGGCCCAGCCGTTCCAAGGCATGTGGTATCTTCCCGGACTGGGGCACGAACCCATGTCCCCTGCATCGGCAGGCGGACTCTCAACCACTGCGCCAACCAGGGAAGCCCTGATCTCACTTTTTTTAATGATGGTTAGCATTTTTTAGCAATAACGTATTTTTAAATTAAGGTATGTACATTGTTTTCTTTAAGACATAATGCTATTGCCACTTAATAGACTACAGTATAGTGTAAATTATAACTTTTATATGTACTGGGAAACCAAAAAATTCACGTGACTTGCTTTATTGAGGTATTCACTTTATTGTGGTGGTCTGGAATCAAACCTGCAATCTCTCTGAGGTATCCCTGTATATGTATTTAAATTCACATTTTTCAGGTAAAACCTGCTTTGCTGAAATATAACATACTGACTCTTTTATTCTTGGTAATAACCCACTGATAAACTACAATTTTTTTTTAGGTTTTGTTTAGGTGTACCTGAGTGTACTAATCACTTAAAGATTATTGTTTTGCAAATCAACATTCCTGAGGATTTTGAATCTGTTTCTTAGTACTGGCTCACCTGTTAACTAATTGTAGTCTTGGGCAGCTCATTTAATCTTTCTAGACCTAGGTTCGTTAGCTCTATGCTGAAGGTGTTTGACTGTGGTTATTAACTTCACCCTATTGTTTCCATAGGAGTAGTTTAAAAAGTATGCTTTGTTTTTTTAAAATCATAGTGGCAGGGTGCCATGCAGGGCATTACTGGCATTCAGTGGATTGGGCCCAAAGATGCTCCCTGGTCTGCAAGCCCATATAGTCCCCTTAATAGGTAAATTACTCTATCGCCTCACCCTGCGCCAGTAGTGCCCTGTTAAGAAACAGCTTGTTACTGAATGATCTCAGTCTGTTAGTGGTATGAATCTGCAGTGGTATGAATCTATGACTTACTGTTTATACTGTTTACTTTTGCAGTTAGCATGTAAATACTGGGCTCCCCATATCAAGAAAAAATCACCTTTTGATATAAAGGTAAGTATTTTTGGTTTGCAACATCCCTTTTGCATAGGTATGCTCTTTGTATCTTTTTCAAGAGCTAATTCGACAGAAGCTCTTCATAATTTTTTTAAAAGTTAAAATGAATGGTTTTCTAAACTAATAATTACTCATAATAGAAAATTTGGAAAATACAGAAGCTACCCATAAGAAAATAAAAATAACTACCCAGAGATAACCTCTGCTATCATTTGTTTTATTTCCTTTAAGCTTTTTAAAAAATGTGTGTCGATTTTCCTGTTTATAGATTCTTAGATTGTTCTGATTTATCATTATTAGGTGATAATGTAATGAATATCTTTGTAAATACACATCAGTTTTCCTACAGTTTTTTTTTTTTTGCCATACGCAGGCCTCTCACTGTTGTGGCCTCTCCTGTTGCGGAGCACAGGCTCTGGCCGCGCAAGCTCAGCGGTCATGGCATGGCGGCCCAGCCGCTCCGCGGCATGTGGGATCTTCCCGGACCCGGGCAGGAACCTGCGTCCCCTGCATCGGCAGGCGGACTCTCAACCACTGCACCACCAGGGAAGCCCCTTCCTACAGTTTTTTTGACAGTTCATCTAGGATAAAATCTATTGTTTTCACTTTTATTTTTAGGTTGATGAACTGAAAGATCTGTAATAATGGTGGAAGAGGTGGGAGTTGTTTAGAGAATTAGATGACTGAGGGCCAGTCATATTCAATTAGGGAAGGGACTTAGGATTCAGGTGACACAATTTAGAATAAACGAAAGGCAGAATTCCTAATGGAGGATTAATTCTCATTGTCATAGGTTCTTAAAGAGAGGTCTTATAGAGCTAACATACACATGCCATTTAACAAGTAGTGAAGACTCGCTTTAAGTTTGCCATTGTAAATTGAATTGTGATAATCTAGGCACTCTTATTAAAACTGAACTTAATCCCAAATTTCTCACATTATTTGAACTTAAATGTTTTATTTATAAATATATTTTTGTTTTGCCAGCAATCCCATTTTATTCATCAGGAGGATATTCATAAACTTGACATACATTAATTACTCTTAATTATCAGCCAGGTTGCTTTATCTTACTGTATGCTGTTTGTGTATGTTTGTGCTTGTATATGTTGGGTCTGGGGGTTCCTAGGGTCATTTTTCATTAATAACAAAAATATCTTTATGACACTACTAGATTGAGTTGAACTTAATTAGATCAAGGTTTTTAGAGATTAAATTTATATTCAGATCATTTTAGTTAACACTAGATGAAGCTATGAATAAGTTGGTATTTAAAGAAGATTATACCCTTCATTTATTATTTAATTTGCATTTTGATAAACAGAAAAGGAATGACTGAAAATTTCATACAAATTCAAGACTTGCTTGCCTCATTGTCTTCCTCCCTTTACCACCCACAAACATTTATTTGAGAAGTATACTTTGAGCAGTTAAAAGACAGAGTTGCCATAAAATAATATTATATTATACCATGTTAAGGTACTTCATAATTTTAGAGTAAGTTTTTTTTTTAACTACTCTTGTCACTAGCACTACTATTACTTCTGCTACTGATAACTATTATTAAAGGCTTACCATGTTCCAGGACCTGTACTGAATTCTTTACATGTGTTGTCTTATAGCAACCCCACGGGGTACTTCTTATTATTAGATCCTTTTTGTATACTGGGAAACTGAGCCTTAGAGCAGTCATGCATTTGCAAAGGTTGTAGTCTCCAGCAGTAAAGGTGGATGGTTTGAACCAGGCTTCCAACCCCAGAACCTGAATTCTTACATATTATACCATCCTACCCACCCTAACCCAAGTAAGTGGAAATTCTGAGGTTTTATCATATGTGCTTGGAAAACAGGATGTAATGATTAGCATTTGCTTCTGTTATGTCTTTGCACTTTCAGTTTACTTTCTAGTTTTTGAAAGCACTTTGTTAAAACTCTTAGGTGGAGCCTGTTAACATTTATATACTTTGTGAAGTTTTTAAAAAATATCCTGATCTTGTGAATTTTTATTTTCCCTGGAAATGAAATAAATACATGATTTTAATAATTATTTTTATTTAGATATATTTTATTATTTATTTTTTCCTACTACTTTGCTTTCTGTTATTTTACATTTTGAGGGATATAATGGGATTATAAAAAATCTCTTAAATATTATTTCAATAGCAGTGATTTTTTTTTTTTTTTCCGGTACGCGGGCCTCTCACCGCTGTGGCCCCTCCCGCTGCGGAGCACAGGCTCCGGATTCGCAGGCCCAGCGGCCATGGCCCATGGGCCCAGCCGCCCCGCGGCACATGGGATCCTCCGGGACCGGGGCACGAACCCGCGCCCCCCGCATCGGCAGGTGGACTCTCAACCACTGCGCCACCAGGGAAGCCCAATAGCAGTGATATTTGATAGCTTTCCTAAACCACCCTGTTTTGTTTAATCTCAGTAATTGAAAACTCTCAATTTAGAGTCTGAAAAAAAGTTATTTGAGATATTAAACATTTTTATATTTTTAACAGGTGATTGAAGATATATATGAGAAAGAAATTGTCAAATCAAGGTAGGAATGAATTTAATTTTCATACGTAGGAAGTAGATGGGACTAACTTGGATCTCATTAGAACTTCTAAACTAAATGTAATCATAAACTTGGAACTTTCCTTCCTTTTTTTGATTTGGTCATCAAGGAGATGGTGACTAGAAAAACAATATCTAGCTGCTGAAGAGGCATAAGATATTTTTTTGCCTTTTAATTTTTGGCTCAGATTAGAGGGATTAAGTTCTTTAGGGTTTCTTTTGTTTTTGAAGGAATGTGAGGAAGAGTAAATATGGAGATTTTAAAATTTCAATTAAGCTAATACTGATTTTCTTATTTTCTGATAAATCTTTTTGAAAGATTATTTAAAAATTGGAAAAGTAAAATATACATGATAATTAAATACAAAATAATAAAATATGCATTTTGTACATAATGTACAAACTATGTATATAATAAAAAATAAAAATTATTTTGAACAGTACACAGAAAGGGTAAGTTTCAGTACATCTTCTTCCCTGTCCCTTAACCCTCAGTTTCTTTACTTATGTATACATCTGTTCCAGTTCCCTACCCCTTTGATTTTTTTTTAAACAGCAAAGAGTTTGTACTCTACATACCATTCTGCATCATGACTTTTTTTTTTAAACAATGTGTCTTGGGCATATTTCCATATCTGCACCTGTAGATATATATGCCCAATGAGTATTTTAAAAGATAACTAACTGTTTTAATATGAAATAGAAACATTTGTGTTATGAATGTCATAGACCTTATAAAATCTCAGATTTTATTTTTTTCATGTGTTTGAGTCTTAGGAGGTAAATTTTACTAAATATTGTAAAGGCAGTGTCAAAATAAGAGGCCAGTCATTTAAAAAAAATTTTTATTTATTCATTTATTTATGTTTGGCTGCATTGGGTCTTTGTTGCTGCGTGCGGGCTTTCTCCATTTGCGGCGAGCGGGGGCTACTCTCCGTTGCGGTGCTCAGGCTTCTCATTGTGGTGGCTTCTCTTGTTGTGGAGCACCAGCTCTAGGCGCACAGGCTTCAGAAGTTGTGGTGCATGGGCTCAGTAGTTGTGGCTCGCAGGCTCTAGCGCGCAGGCTCAGTAGTTGTGGCACACAGGCTTAGTTGCTCTGCGGCATGTGGGATCTTCCCGGATCAGTGCTCGAACCTGTGTCACCTGCATTGGCAGGTGGATTCTCAACCACCAGACCACCAGGGAAGTCCCTGTGCAAACTATTTTGAGAAACAAGTTTTCGGGCAAAATGAAGACAAGAAGAATCTAAGAATGCAAACAACATAAGTAAAAGCACTTAAAAATAAAAGACTATTTTACTGACATTGATGATAAATGTTAGCATGTGGGATCTTCCCAGACCAGGGCTCGAACCCATGCCCCTGCATTGGCAGGCAGATTCTTAACCACTGTGCCACCAGGGAAGTCCTCTAGTTGTTTTGTTTTAGCAATCGATTCTTGAGCCTGTAGAAGTAGGTAGGGCCAAAGACCATGTTAAGGTTTGTTTGTTTGTTTGTTTGTTTTAAATTTGAAGAGAAGTAGGAAACCAGTGAAGCATGATGGTGGTATTTTAAAATTTTGGAGGGAGCAAGAGGCAGGAAATTAGGTGAATATTGTTGTAGTCAGATTGAAGATAATGATGGCATGGACTAGCATGGAAAGTTGAGGTAGAGAGGAGTTACCATCTGAAAGATAGAAGTGGTTGGTGGTTGGATGTGGTGAACACAGGAAGGGGGGAATCAAGGATGACTCCAAAATTTTTGGCAAAGGTTGTCAGGTGATTAGGTGCCATTACTGACTTTTGCTGTTGTTGTTGCTGGTGGGATTGGGTGTAGATCACTAGTTGCTTTTGGAAATGTTGAATTCTAGCCACTAAAGAGCTATAGAGAGAGATGTAGAATAAGCAGTTGGGTATTTAGGTGTAGAGTTCTGAAGAGAGGATTGGGTTGAGCCTACTTTGTATCAACCACCATTTCAATGCTAAGGGTGCATCAGTGAACATGGCAGATGAAGCCTCTACTCATGAAGCTGTGTTCTAATTCTTATCTACAGACAAAATATATACATATATATATATATATATATGTATATATATATATATACACACACATACAGTATCAGCAGGTAGTAAGTGCTATGAATTAAAGTGGGATTAGGGTATAACGACAGGACTGCTATTTTAGATAGATTATCAGGCAAAGATCCTCTGTTAGAGTGAAGTAAGTCAGAAAGAGAAAAACAAATATCATACATTAACACATATATGTGGAATCTAGAAAAATGGTGCAGATGAACGTATTTGCAGAGCAGAAATAGAGACACACACACAGAGAACAAACATATGGACACCAAGGGGAGAAAGTGAGGGTGGGATGAATTGGGAGATTGGGATTGACATATATACACTACTGTGTATAAAATAGATAACTAATGAGAACAGAACGTGTAGCACAAGGAGCTGTACTCATTGCTCTGTGGTGACCTAAATGGGAAGGAAATCCAAAAAGAAGTGGATATATGTATACGTATAGCTGATTCACTTTGCTGTACAGCAGAAACTAACGCAACATTGTAAAGCAGCTATACTCCAATAAAAGAAAAAAAGATATCACATTTGAGTAGATATGTAACATATGACTTGTTGGTGTGAAAGTGGGTATGGAGGAGATTGCCTGAGGAAAGTTAACTGAAGATGAGTGGGTAGATAAATTCTAGGACCCTTTTTTATTATATATTAAGGACATACCAATCTGGAATTTACCTTGAACACTCAGAGCTAGTTCTCTGCCTCTTTGTAGAACAGGGTTTCACTCCAGTGGATTGCTTAGGGTTATGGGGGGTTTTAAATTTAAACCTTTGCTATTAATATTGCTTCCTTGAATATAATTTTTATATAATTAACAACTAAAAGCTGCTGGTGATTTTTAAGTTATGTAGACTTGGCTAAGTCATTTTTAATTGCTGAAAGTAGTAACAGTCGTTGGCAGGGCTCCCTAAGTCTTATCGTGGCACTCTTAACAGCCATATTCTCATCTTGTACACATTTAAACACTTGAATAAAAGTGACCTGATTGCATTTTGCCCCCATATCTCTAAGTTCAAAAAGTTAAATAATGCAGCTGTGTAGCACAAAAACTGTAGTGTATATTTAAAAATTTAAATGACCATTTTTTTTTAGACTAGTGCCTTGTGGAAGCTGTTTTGCAGAGTTATATGCTCGTAGCTTCTTCATTATTGGGGAATGGCTTAATGTAAGATTTATTAACTTGTTTGTAGGCTATCAAAATAGGCAGTTTATAGCCATAAGGCACTCTTAATATGATACATTAAGGTTCTTATAATATACATTTTTTTGTACATCATCCCTATTTCCCTAGGAGGCATCTGGGTATTAATTCAGTCAGCTCTTATATTCTTATGGTATAAATGATCACTTCTAGAATCTCAAAATTAGGTAGACTGAACAGTCCCCATTGTAGTGTGTGATATATCACACAAAAGATTCATATTTGCTTTCCTTACCATTATCAGATTTGGTGAATTTGTCTTAATGTATTTTTATCTGTTTGATTTTAAAATATTAAAAGTAACAGTAATTGTCATTTCTGGAGTGCTTATTATGTGCCAGCTTCTGATCTCAGCATATTGTATATAGCAGCATATTTATCCTCACAACAATTCTGTGATAGGTACCGTGATCCTCATTTTATGGATGATGAAACTGAGGTATAGAGAGATTAAGTAACTAGCCCAAGATATTTTACCATAGATACAGACAGCGCCAGGTTATTAAATCCTTGTTCTCTGGCTCTTATCCAATACTCTGTTCTTAAATAGGACAGGGTCCATTTGCCCTTTAGGACTCTCTTAACCCACACACTTTGGTATGATTATTAATCCTGTTAATCCATCCAAGTGATTTTTATACTGAAAGAAAAAAAAGGGATGACTTTTGGAGCAATTTACTTTTGCCAGCGTTTATATTTCTTTTTATTAAAAATGTTTAAACCTCTTTACTATGAAATTAACAGAAAGCACATAAAATGTACAGAAACATTTCGCCTTCTGAATTTTTACCACCACTGAGGTAAAAAAACCAACCTTTTAGCATCCCACAAACCCTTAGTGCCCTTTGCTATATCATTTAAATATGTAAGTATACAAACGTGAACACTATAGTTTAGTTTTGCTTGGTTTTAAACTTTAAATAAATGGAATCACATGATATGTACTCTTCTGTGGCTGGCTTCCTTTGTTCACAATTATTTTTTGATTTTTTAATCATCTATTTAACAATAAATCTGGAGTAGGTAGTTCAGAAGTTCATAACGTGAGGGTCTTTGTCAGCCTTTTAACAAACTTTCTGGCTTTCCCTATGTGGTTGCAAAGGGGCTACCACAGCTCCAGACCTCATGTTTTCACACAACCATACCCCAAGAGAGATAGCAGAGGGCAATTACAGCAGCAAAAAAAAAAAACCCTTTGCCTACCCCTCCCCACTCTTTTTTTTTTAATCAAATTTAATCATCCAGTTAACAATACGGTTAATAGACCCAATGTATTGTACATAAATTATCCACCTTTGGGAGGATTTAATGAAATGCATGTCAAACCCTTGACCAGATTCAGGCTTTACAAAGCATGATCTCAGTAAATATTGGTAGCTTAATAAAATAACCATCCCCAAATCCTTTATTTATATTTCTCATTATTTCTTATACTTTTCATCCTTATCTTTAAAGATTTTCTGGCATAATATCTAGTCTCTAGACCCATTTTTATATCTTATATGTATACCTTTAAGTTCTTTATCTGTCTCAGAAAGTTTACTGGCAGAAGTGTAAAACCCCCAATTTAATGAGTACCACCAAGATTGCTATAAGAGAAATTGAGTGGTTTTGCATTATCTTGACCCATCAAAACTGATTTTTCACTTGTCCCGTCATCCACAGGAAAAAAAAATTGACCACTTCACCTCTTTTGTACATGAGGAAACTGGGTCCCAGGGTGTTTAAAGATGTTGCCAAGGTAACACTAAATCATGACTAGAATACTGATCTATCTCGTGAGCCAAGATTTTCTTTCTTTCATCAATGAGGTCCTATTTGTGGCTGAAGAAATTAAGCGTGCAGGTATTTGCATAGCAGGGCCTGAATTCTGTTGTCCAACACACATGTAAAGTGAAATGCCTACAGCTGGAGATCTAGAGTGTACCACACAAGCTCTTGTATCCTCTCAGTGGCTTGACTGGCTATAGAAGCCAGTGCCTTGGCAGTGTTCTGTCTTTGTGCTATTGCACAGTTAAATCCTTCATTTCATTCTCACTAAAGTTCTCTGACATTGCTTGCTCAGTGAAACTATTTAAGAGATCAGAAATCAGTGGAATAGGATTTTGACAGGATAATGGCCTCTTGGGGTATTATAAATTTATAATGCATACTGATTTAATTTTCAAAGCTGGAGGCTAATATCCAGTGGCATGGTTCTGGTCTGGCTACTTTATTGTCAATATACAAAATGATAAAACTAAATTAGTGGACGTTTGAACCTACCTTTGGAAGGATGCCCTGTAACTACTGCATCATTTATCCATATAAAACAAAACACTCTGATTTTTAAAGTATATAAAGAGATATCTGATATTCCCTCCACAATTTTCTAATACTTTAAACTTAATGTCAAGGCTACAGAAGCCTGATTCCCATGTTTGTGATATAGATACATGTGTCCCTTGTGCTTATAGGAGGGCATGATTTCAGCAGAATGTTTTCATTTGATTATTAAATGGAAGAATGTTAGTCAGTGCTTAAGAAATTGAGACAGGCTAGCTTTTGGCAGTTGTGATCTAATATTATGAATATTGATGAGCACTTGTGTTTTGATTAAAATTACTTGGCTTATTAATCTGTGTGTTGTATCCTCGTATGTCATGGTGCTGATTGTGTTTGTTATATGGGTAGGATATAAGTAACTGTTCTTAGACAGTTTTTAAAAATAAAATAAACTATCTGAAACAAAATACAAACAAAAAATAAAAAGAAAATTTGCTTTTTTCAATGCATAAATAAATATAATTATTCTGATATGTGAGTCAAAATTAAAACAAGATTCCAAAATACATCTGCATTAGTAACTCAGAAATGTTTATTTTCTCTATTTAAATATTTTTACTATTTATTTTTATATTTTTAGGTTTGCCATCAGAAAGATAATGCTCTTGGAATTTAGGTGAGTTTAAAGGCTTTACTTTGATGAAGTTAAAGATGACAGTGTGACTTAACTTTTTTGTGTGTGTGTGACTTAACTTTTAGCTAAGTTTTCTGTACATTTCTGTGAGTGGATAAGAAAATTATTATAAATTTTACAAGATTTATATTTTTGTGATTGGCTTATTTTGGAATACGTGTATGATAGCCTTTGTTTTCAAAGATGATGTTCCATTATTAGTGTAACTTGTATTTTGAGTTGTTTTTCACTAATTAAGATAGTGTGTGCTGAGCAATTTCTGAACTCTTCTTTGGTTCCTCTAGTGATAATGGGAGTAAATTGGAATGCATTCTGTAGCCATTTTTTCCTTCCAGGCTAACTTGTTATTACTAAGCCAGCATTGTTCTGACCTAAGCTACTGTTAAATTTTTCAGACGAAGAGAATATATAATCTTTAGGTTACAATTTAGATTATATTACAACCAGGTGTGGCCAGTAGGCTGGAAGTAAAAGCCAAGGTTGCTGTTGATGATAGTAGTATCTGCCATTTATTGAACCTTGTGCTAGGCACATTGTTAAACATTTTACATACAGAGCACTCACAGAAGCCCTGCAAAGTCAGTATTATACTCTCCACTTAGTGAAGGAAGAAACTGAGGTCAGAGCAGTTATTGGTTAAAGATAATGCATTTAAGTAATTGGCAGAGCTGGGATGCCAATGTCTGATGCCAAAGATCATGGTTTTTCCACTTCTCCACACTTCTTGAGGTCTAGTCTGCATCAGAAGTCAGTCTCTATTAACAGCTGTTTCTCCCTACATACACTGATATGATCCTCACAAAAAATGTCATGATGTAGGTGTTCTTATTATTTTTACGGAGAGAAATTGAAGTTTATAGCTATGAATTAACTTGTAAATAGACTCCTGCTATATCCTAAGAACTGTATTGTCACTGAATAGTTGATCTCATTTAATCCTCATAACAATCCCAGTGAGAGCTTCCTTATTTTATAGAGAGCACTGAGGCTAGAAATTGGGTCCATCTGGCCCTTAGATTAATATGCCGTTTTCATCATATCATGCCATCTTTCAGAAGGAAAGTAAATAAAAATCAAGAGGATGCTGATATATGATTAGGATAAAACCAGAATTCTATGGTCCTGGCAAATATCAGATACCAAGAGAATTGCAGGAACTGAAGGAGAAAGCAGCAGAGCATATTGAAGGCATCAGTGACAGTGAAAGATTTTTAATAACTGAAAAAGGGGGTTGTTACCTTCCAGGAACTTTTATATATAATAATTTCTGGGTTAGAATGCCATTTTCTCTGTGCCAGCCTCCAGACATAATGAGTCTCAAGTTTGTAATAGAGATAATTGATGGTCTCTTGCTAGAGTGAAAAGTGAGATGTCATGGAGGAGGTGCCTGGGTACAGGAGAGTGAACTGAATCTTGGATGAAATGTGTAAAAGGGATGTGTTATTATATAGATTACATTTGCTGTGGTTGCCAAAAGAGAATCAAGGAATTATTGAACAGTCCTTAAGTTTGGATTAAAGAGATGTAGTTTGGAGTCAGTTCTGTATCATGTGTATATCATGGAGATAACTGCATCATCTTGGGCAAATCATTGACTCTAATATTCTCAGATTCATCATCTGAAAAATGTAAAGAATAGGTTTGGAGTTTGCTGTGTAGTCAGATAATACCCAAGACATTACTGTTAAAAACTGTGGCAAGACAATGATATCTGTGGGGCATCTGGCAGGAGCAAATATAAAGATACTCTGAAAGGATATGTATTCCAACTATACTGCAAAAAAAATCCTACAGCTAAAACCCTGGTAAAGATGAGTTCAAACTCCCAATTACAAAGCACATTAAAGCAAGATTTAGTTGAAACAATAAAGAATAGAATTAGATATCCCCCAGAAAATCCCAGGTAATTATATTATTGATACACACTGTCCAATCATGTTTAAAATTATTATGGGCATAAAAGAACACACAGAATATGTGAACGAGAAACAGGACACTAAAAATGGACAGTTTCGGGGAAAATGAAAATAAAAATCATTGAAATTTAAAAACTCAATGGGCAAATTAAATAGATTAGACACAGCTAAAGAGGGAATTAGTGAATGGGGATTTAGAGCTGAGGAAATTAACAAATAATAGCAAAGAGAAATAAAGATGGAAAGTGTACAAGGCAATTAAGAGATCTAGATGCTAGAATGAGAAGATCCATTAGGAGTTTCAGAAGAGATTTAGAGAGAATGAGGGAGTGTCATTTTAGAAGAGATGATGGTTAAGAATTTTCTACAGTTGAAACATATGGGTCTTTTAGATTCAGGAAGTATTTATAGCAAACTGTGAACAGAGCAACAGTGACAGGGTAAAGATCTTAAAATCTGCTGGAGAGAAAAAGACAGATTACTCAAAGAGGAAGAAGAACAAATTGATTGTAGACTTCTCAGTTGTAATGATAGAGAAGATAGTGGTATGAGACTAGTACATAGAAAAAAAGTAGAACTATCAACTTAGAAAGAATTCTGTCACCAGCTAAACTGCCATGAAATGAAGAGATTTCAGACAGATTCACATTAACAGACTTGGTAATGGAAGTTCTAAAGGGCATAATTCAGGAAAAAATTTAAGCTTATAAGAAAGGAATGATACGAAGTTTCATGCATTTTATTTATGAAAGAGTAGTCTCTAACTTGGAGCCTTTTGGCCATTGTTTAGGATAAAATACTATTTACCGGTTTCCTAGGCTCTTGCAAATTAAGCAAGAATGCTTGCTAAAGATAGACCCATAGAAATACCAACGTGAGCAGACCTTTGAAGCATAAGAGAAAGTAGAAAAATTATATGCTATAGCAGAATCTAAAATGCATAACTCTGCGTGTGTGTGCAAGTATGTGCACGTGCACTTGTAACCAATTGAAAAGTAATATGTGTGGAGTGATTTAAAATGGGAACAAAAAGTCCTTCTTTTTTGCATTAGTGCTTGAGAGTATTTTACAACCCCGTACAGTAATTGATGTTCATAATTACACTGAACAAGAAATGGCTAAGCTTTGTTTTAGAAATCAGAAATACTTACTTTGTTTAGGAATATTTTCACCAAAGTCTTAGAATAAGAATTTTGGCATCTTGAGGGGGAAATGCCAGTTACCTTGAAAACTGACTTATGTTGAATACCTTGTAAATTAAGTAACAAATCCTCTTTTTGATTTGTTAAGTCTCTTAGTTTCCAGAAATCATTTGGTCCTGATGTGAGTTCATGTTAATTTCTCAGATACATTTATCTGTGAAGCTGCCCATCATATCATTTCATTTTAGAGCTGATATTTGTCAGATATTTTAATTTTTTACTCCACAAAATGCCTTAGATAAGGGAATATCCAGTGCTCTAATGGTGATAATTATATATGTCAATAACCTTTGAGGTCTTCCTACTTTGAAAGTATAAGACTCATTCTCCAAAGCCACATTTGCTACATATGTTTATAGTAGGTAGCACTGACCTACATTATAGGTAAATTTGTGAAGGATTCTCAAGCTATAAATTTTCAAAAAGTTATAAATAATTAGGCTTTTTCAGGGGAGTGATATATTACAAAGAAGTGGTGGTAACTAATGAAATATTCTATGACTTTTCATTCTTCCACAGCCAGTATCTTGAAAATTACCTCTGGATGAATTATTCTCCAGAAGTGTCCAGCAAAGCCTATTTAATGTCAATCTGCTGTATGGTGAATGAGAAGTTCAGAGAAAATGTCCCTGCATGGGAGGTAACAGATTTAAATTACTTCATAGCTTTCTTAATGTGCTCACTCAAGCCATTACAAAGTAGCACACTTTTTACCAATAATAAATAATGTTTTTAGAACCGAACTTTATCCAATAATAAATGTTGAGAAGAAGAATGGATGTATGAAAAATAATATTAGATTTCTTTCGGTTTCAATACTTTCTTTAAACTAATTTACTATGAATTGAAAAATTATGAATGTGGAGTTATTTTTCTGCTTTGAACTTAAAACAGAGTGGCATGAGTTATAAAGACTTTTACATCAGATAAAGTAAAATTTATATTAAGTAGCACAAACAGATAATGCTCAAATGAGATCATATTTTTCAGTGCCTTGTTTCATAGCAGGGGGTATATATTTGTAGTTTTATGTGAATAAAGTAGTGTTTCCAAAGTTGAGACAGATATATTGTAATTTCAATTTTCTCTTTGTCTCTGATTTGGGATCTGTTTTCCCTTTTTGACATTTCTAATTGACATTTTCTCTTTGTGCTACTGTAGTAGAGGCTTGATCAGCTAATAGAGGTCCAAAATTTTGGCTGTCTTTGGCTACCATGAAATGGTCAGCTCATCAAAAGAGTTTCTTCCCCTCCAGTCATACTTTTTTAAATGAAGGAAAGGCATGTGGATACTTATCATCTCTTTTGAGGGGATGGTCTCCAAAATGAAAAGATGTTAACATTCTTTAAGATAAAACCATGGACACTTCACTGAAATATTCATTAAGTGACAACCGTAGTATGGCAGATTAGAACCCAGAGTAAACTAAGGGCCTTGTGTCTTATTGAGAGATCTTAGGGATTTCTTGAAGTTCCTTCGAGCTACCAAAGGAAAGGAGAGGGAAGCCAGAGAATGACTTGATCAGTTTGCAGGTTATAAAAACCACTTTGGTGATTAGAGCTTGAAACGGAGAAAAGACAATACAGATAAAGAGACGAGGTTACACACAGGTTTGGAAAGTAGAATTGATTAGACTTGATAATTGAAGTAGCTTTAGCTGGGAGAGGTATTATTTCCAATAACCTTCCAGGCTTGGGCAACTGAATGTAAAAGATGAGAGTGCCATTTACCAAGATAGGTAGAAGAGGGTTGAGGAATACTTTGGAGGGTACAAAATTGTTGAATTGAGTTTTGGACTTACTGAGTTTAAATTGCTTTTGGAATATCTAGGTGAAATTTTTTAGTAGACAAAGGAATCTAAGGGTCTAGAGAAACCTGGACTGAAAATGTGTATTTAGAATCATTAGCATATGGTAGTTGAAGTAATGGGAGGGGGAAAAGAAGAATGAGGCTAGAACCCTAGGAACACTGGTCTGTAAAGTGACAAAGGAGGAGGAACCTTCAGCACATTGAAAAGGGGTTGAGTGTTGGTAAGAGTCCTTTGCACTTGACAGCTGTAACAACTTCAGGGAGTGCTGTGGGTGGAAACCTGTTGTAGCGGAGTAAGTGAAAACAGCTAGTGTAGGCCACACATTTGGAGCACATGCCTATGAAAGAAGGGAGAGGTAAGTAACAGAAAGAAACTAGGTGGGGAGGTAGATCACAGAGAGGCTTGAATATATTTACATTATTTACCTTTTTTTTTAACATGTTAAGAGTAAAGAGAATATAAAGGAAAGGCTGTCTTTGAGATTAGAGTGGGAAGACTTTAGTTTTTGCTAAAGATGTTGTTTCTTTCGTTTAAATTAGAAGAGTTAAAACACTTTAGATCTTTAATAAGAAAACAAAGCCTAAGCTAATTACCAGCCTCATCCTTGAAGAAAAAATAAAGGAATTGAAGCCATTATTCTATTAGCTGAACGTTTCTGCAACTCTCACATAGTCCTGCCAGAAACCTATATTTGACTTACTACCATTAATAAGAAAGCAAATAATCTTTTTGTAATTATTAGGTATTGTTAATGGACTACTAAAAAGTCCACCAGTGTTTGCTTAAAGGAGAAAAAGAGGTGAGCAAGCCATTTCAAAATGAATTTTTATTTTTCTTTTCAGACTTTTAAGAAGAAGCCAGATGACTTCCCATTCTTTTTCAAGTGTATCTTGAAAGCGGCATTAGCTGAAACTGATGGCGAATTTTCACTCCATGAACAGACAGTCTTATTGCTTTTTCTTGATCATTGCTTCAATAGTTTGGTAATTTTACTTTGTCTTTTGGGGAAACGTTCAAGTTTTCTTGTTCTTTTCAGTTGAATGTAGAGGAGATTACCTCTGTAGCCAACTCTTCATAGTGGGGAATGAGGATAATGCTAACAGCTTGATTTCAGCCCCTTCTCAGTAAAATCTTTTTATAAGATATGTTTGCTTAATAGACTTAGACTTGATCACTCCTTTTCTCTATCTAGCCTCTAAGTAAAATGATAATAAGAGCTGAAGTTCTCCAGACGTAGAGCAGCAAAGAGTCTAATATGAACATTGAGTAATGAGATCTGTGTGTGTAAGCTATACACAAAAACATGGTTTCATTACTTCTCAGTCATACTTCGTGCATTAGCTGGCAGGTCAGCAGGAGAGTTGTGTTTTGAGTTGACTGTTGAGGGGTGGTTATGGATGATCTTTGAAAGTCTTTTGGGTTGTGTATGACACTTTTCATTCTTCATAGGATTATCTTCTAAAAAAATAAATATTTACCGTAATTACTATTTCATTCGTGCTTCTCTACTGTGGTTATCTGAAGGTATATACCTATTTATTTAAAGATACTTGCTTCTGGGCTTCCCTGGTGGCGCAGTGCTTGAGAGTCCGCCTGCCGATGCAGGAGACGCGGGTTCGTGCCCCGTTTCGGGAAGATCCCACATGCCGCGGAGCGGCTGGGCCCGTGAGCCATGGCCGCTGAGCCTGCGCGTCCGGAGCCTGTGCTCCGCAAATGGGAGAGGCCACGACAGTGAGAGGCCCGCATAACGCAAGAAAAAAAAAAAAAAAAAAAAAAAAAAAAGATACTTGCTTCTGAATTGATAGTGCATTTAGACCCATACAGGAGAATGCATGGGGTTTTTTTCTTTCCCTGAAAACAGTCTTGGTAGATGGATGATTATTATCTGTTTCCATGTAGTACCTCACATGGATCTTGTAAAGACATAAGAAAAAGATTTATAATATGTCACTATTATCTCTTTAACATTTATTAAATTAAAAAAAGCAAATATAAATAGATGTGATTCCTTGTCAGCAATTGAACAAAACCAAGATTTAATTAGTATTAGTAGTTTGGTGCTAGGTTTAATTAACTTAAAAGCTAGCTTATTATTGAAATACTTTATTTTTTTCAGCTTACCATCAGTTCTTATTATTTGAGGTAGCTACGTTCTATAAAGTAGCTGCGAACACTGAATTAGTTATAACTGAACCATTGCTCTTGGGGAAAATACAGGGTTAGGTTCATGCAAGCCTCTGGTCACAACAAACTGATCAGCGTATAACTGTTTTATGTGTTTCTGTTTAAAGTCACCTTATGTAATATATGTTGTTGATTCATTAACATTGAACTCGTGGTCAACAGTGCTGTAACTTAGAACAAACCTTATCTAACACACATATTTCCTCTGTAAGGCACATCAAAGCCTTCTAACGCCCAGGAACACTGGACGACACTTCAGTCCTGTGCTTGGGGCCATTTTAAATAGCAAAATCACCAAGAAAAAACACAATAATGTGAAAAAGTAGCACTAAATAGACCCAAAAAACATGCTAGTGTATAATATGAGAGCTGAAGCAAGAAGGCAGAGCATCACCTTGTCCAGCCTCAGCTGGAAATGTGTGTGTTGGGCAGCTCACATTTTTCTCTGCTCTGTGCTGACAATGAATGACAGCAAAAGCATTGGGAATATTGAATTGGGGATTACAAATACATTTTTGCAAGTGGATGAATTCACAAATGTGGAATCTACAAATAAAGAGGCTTGACTGTATCTTTTTTAAAAAGTATTGAACTTCTTAATAATAAAATATCATTAATTTGAAAGTACTGATGGCATGTTTTCCCCCAGGACTTAAAAAGGCAGTATGCGCCTTATGTAAAGACTTAGGTTAAAGTGCTGGTGTGTTTATATACTTGGTTTCTTCATGCTTTAAACAGGAAGTAGACTTGATACGGAGTCAAGTACAGCAGCTTATCTCCCTCCCAATGTGGTTGGGCTTACAGCCTGTAAGTATCTAATTTCAGAAACTTACGTATATTTATAAGTGGAACTTGTGGTTTTAGACTGTGTAGCTTAATATGGATATAAAATGGTAGCTAAAAGTCCCCTTTCCTGCTTACAAAATCTGTCTAATTTACTATGCATTAACTTATCATAGATGTAGTTTTTTCCGTTTTAAAGTTTTTATATGTAAGCTAGCATACGTTTCACCTGATTTCATTATTGTAAGGTGAAATAAGGTAATATCTATTGTGCTCAGAGAGGAGTTAATTTAATAAAATATTATTACTCGTATGTATGTCTTTGGATGAGACTAAATACAGACTTGAAATTTTTTATTTTCCTTGATTGGAATGTACATACAGCTAGCTATAGGAGAAGATCAGAATTATGTTTAGTATTAGCAACTTCATTTTTCTCATCAAATTCTTGTTGGATAATATGTGCCAGTATCAAATTAACAGATCTTAGGGAATAAAGTTAAAACTATCAAATTTCAGTATAATACTGTATTCAGAATTCCATTTCCTGCTCTTGGGTGGTTTTGTACGTGCCCAGATATGCAGGCTCATTCATAGGTACCAGTTGATGAAGGTGAAAACAGGCACGTATAAATAATTAATACTAAGTTAAAAATAGATAAGTGCGGTAAGAAAGAATGTGGTGGTGTGGACATTTCCTTATTGTGATAGCTCTTTTATGTTCATTGTTTCAGACCCTTTTTTTGAACTTTAATGCTCCTAAATGTTAATGCTCATATTTTTCAAATTGAAGTCCTTAATTTTAGAAATAAGAAAAATATTTATTATTGAGCTTAAAATCTTGACTAGAAAAGGCAGTTTCTTTTGTCTTATTTTTTTCTATTAACAAGTGTCAGAATTGAACAGTTCTTTAAAATATAGGTATTCATTTCTTAGTTTTCAGGTTTTGTCATGTTGCTTTCTGGTTTTATCCCATTGCTCTATATTATATCCATACATTAGAAAACTACCTAATAGTTGATCTAATCTTTATCCTTGTAAGCTTTGGGGTTACTGATAATTTAATGTCACATCACTCTTTCAGGCACGATTGGAATTAGAATTAAAAAAGACACCTAAACTAAGAAAATTCTGGAACTTGATTAAAAAGAATGATGAAAAGATGGATCCAGAAGCAAGAGAACAGTATGTTGCCAAAGCTTTGTTCCATGTTGGTTTCTTATGCTGGGTTGTGAGTCTTAGATATTGCTGACTTGATTTGTTGTTTCCTTTACATACCGCTGAACCAAATAAATGATTAAGAAGCACTTAGACTATCATAGGAATATTTTTCTCAAAGGTCCAAGGGAGAAGGCAAAACTTCACCACGTTTTTCTCCTTTCCCTTATCTCTGCTCCAGTCATAAGTGTATCACTGGGTCTTCCCCTTGCCTGTTGTCCATCATAGTCTCTGTCGTGGATGGTTCTCAATTTTCTCCACAATCTGCAGGCTGTCATTCCAACTTATCTTGCTTTTTCTTACTCCTGCACTCTTAACAATGACTAGTACACTCCATTTTATACAGTTCATTCATTCCATAAATATTGAGTGTTTATTATTTTGCTGAGTACTATTATAGGTATGGGGTTGTGGCAGAGAAGAAAATGGAAAGTAATTCCTGTTCTTGTGAAGCTTACATTCTAGTTGGGGAAGGCAGCAAATAACAGATGAATTATATGGTATATTATATGGTGGTCCATGCTAAGGAGAAAAATAAATCAAGTATAACAATTAAGGAAGCAGATGAGGGTTGCAGGGTATTTTAATAGTAATTATTACCAATTGGATAAAAGTCTAGTAGCAAGCATTTATTTCATCAAACAAAGTGCTGTTGGTAGGACACAGGGGAAGAATCTGTATACTCTAAGAGATTTGTTCCTCTCTCTCTTTGAGGCTAGCTGGTCTAACTGTGCTCTTGGCTTGTTTACTCTCTGACTCTTCCAGCAGTGATCCTTTTTCTTTCTTCATCTTTAAGTGCTCTTTTCCACTCACTATTTTTTCCCCTCTGCTTATATGCTTAGGACTCGCTTCCCTTGGGCCTATGATAACTTCTTCTGACTCTGTTTTTTCCTCCACTTAGGAGAGTAGTCTGTATACACCTGTAGATAGTAATTGAAGTCATGAGTATGAGTGAGATTATGTAGTGAGTATGTAAACTATGAAAAGAGGGTTGAGGACAAAAAGAAGTGAAGCTTGGAGTTATGCTGGTGATTACTGAAAATGAGAAGAACTGAAAAAAGCTGGATATCAGAGAAACAAGTTTGGGAGTAAGGAGGTGAGAGCTATAAGGACAGGATATTAGGGTCAGAATAGGAATATCCTTTCTTTAACTTCGAACTCCAGTCTCATCTCTTCCATGGTATCTTTCTAACCAATAGCCTCTTGATTGGGCTAATTACATGACATCTTTGCATTATTTGACTACTTCAAAAAAATTTAAACTCTCTCTTCCCGTTACCTCAATATGATTTAATTCCAAGTCGATAGACTATGCATTGTTTTGTAAACGTTCCTTCCCTAACTACCCTTTCCACTCTACTCCACGTAATTGAAGGGTAACCTTCTAAATGCTCTTCCACACCAACTACTTTAGGCCACAGTGCTTTCTTCTTCTGAACTCCTAAAACAGACTGTGTTTCTTACTGAAACATCAGGTCTTTTCATAATGATTAGACTATGTATAGCTGTTTAGAGTATAGGTTCTACAATCAGACTTAACTAGGTTTCACACTCACCTGCCGTGTAAATTTGGGCAAGTTACTGTACCTCCTTGAGCCTCAGTGTGAAATCAAGACAATAGTACCTGTTTCGTAGGACTGTCGTCAGTATGAGACTATTTTGTATGATGTACTTAACACAGCTCACATCCTGGCACAGTAAGTGCTCAGTTAATGTCAGCCAGTTTTATTAATGCTGGCTTGTGCTATTAATTATATTTTATGACTTGTCATTTCAAGTATATTTTAGTCATTCTCCTCCTTTTTATTTCCACCAGGACTGGCTTAATCAGTTGTAGCCATCCAGTACCTTATGATTGTTTTTTGATTAGTTGGTACATAGTGCATCTTAAATTAGTAATGAGTAAAAAGTTGTTTTTTAAACTAACATTGAATTTTTATACATCGTAATACTCTATTATGTTTAATAGTTTAAACATATTAAAGTATGTAATTGCTTATCTCATTTTAACTACATACTTAAATGTTAGATTTTTTATGTTTCAAGAGCAGACTGTAAATGAAATTTTGAAAACTTTCTAGTTTTGACCTTTAAATCACAAGTGAAAACTTTTACAGTAAGAAGATAGAGATGCTTTCTTGGCTGGTTTATTAGACCAGTCATGAGGCTCTTCTTTTCTTCATGTAGTGCTGTATTTACATTCAAAGAAGAAGTTGTGTGTTTAAATTATGGTCCTGATTTCAGAGAGAAATGGAACATTTTGAACAGTGTAAGAAAGGCTGTTCAGCATTTAAATTTTACTTTTGAAATAATTATTTCTCAAAAGTAATTTGGTCACTGTTTGTTCTCTCTGATTTTAGAGCCTATCAAGAAAGAAGATTTCTTTCACAGCTCATCCAGAAGTTTATCTCTGTGCTGAAATCAGTCCCACTTTCTGGTAACTATCTTCCTCTTCTCAGCTCATTTGTGAAGTTACCATTTAGATGCCCATATAGTATTTACTAATCTTTAGTCTAAAAACTGCTCTCAGAGTGATTTTAAATTATATAGACAAGGGGTTATGTCCTTCCCTTTTCAAATAAGTTACCAGTCTGAGTATCGTGGCTGCCTTAGAAATTCACATAATTTAAGGGCACCAGCATGGTTATTAAAGTGTTCATTTATTTATTTTTGGAGCTTGCTTGTAAGCCACAGGTCCTGAACAAGGTTCTGGGACATGGTGAACAAGACACTCACCGACCCTATCTACATGGCATTTACAATTTGCTGAGTAGTGTTTTCAAGCAATATCAAATATTGTTAGGAGGGGAAGAGGAGAATTATTTTGAGATATGAGCTACAAGATGAGATGGGAAGGATTTTCCTCCATCGTGGCCCCCTTTTATTGATGAAACAAATATATGCTATGTAGAGTATAAATTTCAAAATATATCATGATTATACTGTATATAGATAGATGTGTGTGTGTGTGTGTGTGTGTGAGTGAGTGTGAGTGTGAGACCTATGTACCAGGAAGAGCTAATTACATTATTCTGGGTTCGCAAGATCTTTATAAGCATTTATGTATGATATGTCATTGGTTGTTAATATTTTATTTTCTAACTGGAATATAATCTGAGAACAGTGCTGTAGGTGTACCATATTTATATGCACCAGAGATTATAGCATATATATGAATCAGATTGTAGCTTTGTTTAAACTGAAATACAACAATTATTTACTTATAAATGTTGCTGCCCCCCCCCCCGCCAAGTAATAGTTTACAACCGAAAATCACACCTGTAATTCAGTGATGAGTAGATACTAATGCTATAAATGCTAATTTATGGTACCTGATTTGGGGCATAATATCAGTATTACTACCAGCATCAGTATAAAGAAAAAGTTGTCATATGCTTGTAATCTATGTCACTTAATATTCGTGTATTTAAATCTTTCAGTTAAGAACCTTAAACCTGGAAAGAGGACTTAGATTTGGTTTCCTTGGCACAAATAGTAATAATGAGAACCAGTAATGTCTGTAACAATTAGGGTCATAAAAATTGATGTCATCTTGGGAATTCCTTCATGGTCCAGTGTGTAGGACTCAGTGCTTTCACTGCCGTGGGCCTGGGTTTGATCCCTGGTCGGGGAGCTAAGATCCCACAAGCCACGCCGCGTGGCCAAAAAAAAAAATTGATGTCACGTAGAAAGGTTTGAAAGTCAAGTAAATACAACAATATAGGACCTGCAGTAATTTTAACATCCTATAAACTACTAACTGTTGCCATTGTCATAATATATTGTCAGAAAACAAAATTTCTTAGATTGATCTTGAGCTTTAATCAAAATTTGTTAACTTTCTGGCAAAGGAATCAACAAGGTGATGAAAATAGTGTGCCAGTTCAGAGAGGGCATAAAAACAGACAGAATATATAGTTAGGAAACAGAAAACTAATTTATAAAAGAGTAAAAAAGATTGTGTGTAGTTTATTTTACAGGGTCATTACAGACAACCTGTCCATATCAATTGTTATAAAGGAAATCTGTGTAGGATGGTCTGAGATGTCAGGACTGCTATCAGAAGAAAGGAAAAATACACAATACACATAAAAAGCAAACAATAAGAATATATTGATGTCTGAAACTGAAATAACAGGGCTTCAGCTCTGAAGAATTATGCCTAGTAGGGCCAATTAGTGTAAAAATATGCTGTTTTATCCACCAGAACTCAGAAATTGAGTACCAAGCATCACATTCTAATTTTAAATAGGCCATTGCCAGTTATTTTCTCAAGCAATAAATAAAAATACAAATACAGCTCTTGTTCACTTTTAAAATTTTGGACAAAATTATTTTCCTTTGACAGTAATAAGGAAGAAAAGATAAAACAGAGGACCGATTTGAATGGATTAAATTTAAAAGTCGCTCCTTTAAATTCTTTAAAAGTTTTAGTGGCTGTGTGACCTAGACTATGTCTCAGAAAACCTGGATTCCAGTTCTAACCAGCCATTACTTTGTTCTGTACTTTTATCAAGTCATTTTCCTCTGGTCCTCAGTTTCTTACCTGGAAAATGAAGAGCTAGTACAGATGTTCTCTGAGGTCTTTTCCAGCTGTGAAATTCTATAGTTATGTTATTTTAGGGTTCGGATTATGGGCATGTGTTAGTTACAAAAGTATTCATATTTCTTTCTTCACATAAAGCCTTCTATTTTCCTGTATGCTACAAGTAAAAGATTGGATTTATTTAAGCATTTGTAGGATGCCTTCTACAGGTCTAGCACTGGTTTATTTGCTGCTGGGAGTCCTGAGCCTAGGGACCCTGAAATTATCTCCTTTTCAATTGAAACAGTCTTGTCAGGTTGGTTTCAGCTGGTAAAATAGCAGAACATTTTCTGACATTAGAAAAAAAAGCCATTTGTAATCTGAAAGCATGTCATGTCACAAGGTTGTAATTCTTTTAAAAACAAAAATGTTTTTAAAAATAGTACATTAATGCTCATGAATAACACAAGATAGTGATTTAAAAAATATTTTATTGCTCTATGTGTCATTGACATTTTAATGTCAAAGTTAATACATGTACAGTGAAAAAAAGTCACAAAAATTGTCCCTTTAATTAGTTTGTTTTGTATCTTCCCCACCCATTTTCTGTGCATTTTAAAGATACATATATATATATCTTTGTGTGTATACAGGTACACATATGTGTATGTGTTTATGCATATGAAAGAAATTCTAGGTGTTTAGTATGTGAAGAAAATAAGGAAGGTAGGTCAATAACTGAGATAAAACTGCCTTTCTAGTTTTGCTATTCAAGTTTTTTCAACATCTAATCACTTGGTACACATTTTTAAAAATTAACACTTTAAAAATATTTTTGCACGTCTGATTTTTAAAATGTGTCTCTCATCTAAGCTGCATTTTTCATTTTCTCATATTTATAGAGCTTACTGTAAGGGTAAGGCTTGCCCTTTTTGAAATATATGTGAGGTCTGTGCTCTGAACCATAGTTAGTCCAATCCTGATAAATGAGACAAATAACCTTGTTTAAATAACTAAATAACTGCCAATTTTAAGATATAGTACCATAAAACACCCTAAGTAAGAAAGTTTTAACATGTTTTCTCTGTTATGTCTAGAACCTGTCACTATGGACAAAGTTCATTATTGTGAAAGATTTATTGAACTTATGATTGATCTAGAGGTAAGAAGTGTGCAGTGACTTCTGTTACATAATCATTAAGGAGGCTAAGATTAAGCCTGTGACTATATATGAAATATTTCTTTATCACCTCAAACTGGCCTTAGTTTGTTTGTACCTATTTCAAAATGTCTTATAGAGAAGAAAGTCAAAAGTGATTGACCCTTGAAGTTTTCAGATGACTGTCAAATGGCTGCATTTGTATAAAAAACATTATTTAGTATAGTTATTATTAAACATGAGTCCAGCAATGGCAATTTATTTTGTGTCATATTTAATACCCCTACATAGAGTTTTAAAAAGGGCTGAAGTTATAGATTTATGGCCATTTCTTTAATAATCTCACTTTTCTAAATATGCCTAATATTATTGATGAAGAAAGATATAGCTGCTTGCTATAGTCAATTTTTAAAATTAAGATTTTTAAAGAAGATTTCATGCTACTAGGTGCAAGATTTTGATACAGAGTTCAGATGCAGAGTTGGTATAGTTCAGATTGAATTCATTTCCTTTCCTCTCCCTCTTTAATGCAGGAAATTGAAAGAAAATCCTTTCTGTTTATTCCTTATCAGGAGAGCTAGGGTGGTTTCTAGACATGAGGATTAGAGTATTGGACTTGCAGTCATTCATGAGATCTTCCTTGAGATTCCAGCTCTGCCAGTAACTATAATCTCTGAGGATCTCAGTAACCTCCCCTTTAACATGAGGGTATTTGACTAGATTAGTGGTTTCCAAACTGTGATTGTCATAGTTTCTTAGTATTGTCTTTCTGACTGTCATAGAATGATATGGGAAGAGGAAATTGAGAAAGGGATCTCCATTTAGGGTTTTCCACTCCCTTTTCCCCATTTTTAAACCTGCACACAATACATATTGGGATTTCATATAGGATTTTGTTTGAAAATTAGTGGCCAGGGTATCTGAGATTTCTTCCACTGCTGGATTTTATTTAGAAACATTACCACTGAATTTATTTACAGCATGGACCAGACCCTTTGCTTTGTGCAGAGTGTCTTTTGGGGGGCTGAGGGTACTTTGTATGTGATTAACACTTCTGCACTATGTATCAGTAGACTTCCCCTGTAGCTGGGAGAGCATGCAGACTTATTGCTGTGGTGATTATTTTCTCTAGGCCCTACTCCCCACAAGACGCTGGTTTAATACCATCCTGGATGACTCCCACCTTTTGGTTCACTGTTACCTTTCCAATCTTGTTCGTAGAGAAGAGGATGGCCATCTTTTTTCCCAGGTGAGCACTGGTGGATCTGAACATATTTATTGTTTTCATTTCTAAGTCAATCTTTTCTTTCTTTGCCATGCACCTGGGAGTACTGGGGCATGGTGCAGCGTATATTTTGCTAAGTACTGAATTGAATGATGTAAATTCCTAATTAGTCATTTAAAAGTAAAACCAGGGCTTCCCTGGTGGCGCAGTGGTTGAGAGTCCGCCTGCCGATGCAGGGGACATGGGTTCGTGCCCCGGTCCGGGAGGATCTCATGTGCCGCGGAGCGGCTGGGCCCATGAGCCATGGCCGCTGGGCCTGCGCGTCCGGAGCCTGTGCTCCGCAACGGGAGAGGCCACAACAGTGAGAGGCCCGCGTACCGCAAAAAAAAAAAAAAAAAAAAAAAGTAAAACCAAGTCTTAATATACAAAATGGATGCCTTCTTGTATAGGTGGCCTGTACTAATTTTATATTATAACCTTTTTTTGTCTTCTGAATATTCATTTTATTAATGTAAACAGTAAAACAAGCATTAGGGGAGGATTAGAGGGGATTAGGTAATTCAAATAAACGTTTTGTTAATCATGTATGATTTTATTATTGGACTAAATTATGTGTGATGTAGTCCCACATACTCATATATATTTTGATTCTATGTTAGTAACCACAGTGGACTATAATAGATGATAAGCATTAATTTCGAGTGAACTATGCCCTAATATCATGGCTTTCTTTGCATAAGACGAGGTTGACAGAGGCAGTTGATAGTGTGGAAGTACATATACCCTTAGACTGCTGCCTTGAGTTGGAAGGCAAGTGAACTTTGTTTACTGCCTTGGGTAGGAAGACACACTATTAAGGTTTCCCATTTCCTGTAATGTCATCCAGAAGAAAAGTCTTCTAACAAACTTCTAACACTCACCTTTCAGATCACAGCTGGAGATGAAATTTTCGTGTGTGTATTTGCACACTGTCCTAAGAATTCTTTTATCTTGTATCTGTGAGCATTCCTTTTTTTCCTATTCTCTTATTAAATTTTACCCAGTGATTTGTTGCATATATTAAAATACATTAAAATCCTAATATCTGGGGGGGGGAGGGATAAATTGGGAGATTGGGATTGACACATAGACACTACTATATATGAAATAGATAACTAATAAGAACCTACTATATAGCACAGGGAACTCTACTCAATACTCTGTAATGGCCTGTATGGGAAAAGAATCTAAAAAACAGTATATATACGTATATGTATAACTGATTCACTTTGCTGTACAGCAGAAACTAACACAACATTGTAAATCAACTATACACCAATAAAAATTAATTTAAAAAATCCTAATATCTGATTTGCCATAGATTAGAATTAAGAATAATAAAAATTTGGGGCGAATGGAGCCCCAAATTCTGTTGATTCTGTTGAAACTGCCAGCACAAGGGGAAAGCAGGCCTTCTTAAAGCACCAGGAACTAAGCCAAAGAAAGCTTGATGGCCATGGAGACCGTAGAGAGGGATGAATAGCTTAGCTTTTCCCACCTTGCTGTTTTTTTCTAATAGAAGCGTGGAGAAGCGTATCTCTAATTGCGAATTGCAAAACCCTCATCAGAAAATTTTAAGTGGCATAAGACCTCAGGAGTTCCCTCTAATGGTATAGCTCTATATAGATAGATTTTTTTTTTCCATTAAAATGATTGACTTTCTTTGATTAGTTCCTTAATGTCTCTTTAGTATTGAGATTGCAGTTGAAGTTCTTTCCTGTAGAAGTAGACCATGTGTATGAAATAGACTTAACAGTTTGTTCACAAGGCATATACTTTATGCTCACATAAGTAAAACACGTTTGTATATGTGCTGAAATGTTTGTTGCAGTGTTTACATTCCAAAGCTTTTCAGTACCTCTAAGAAGGTATGTGGATTTTATTATTTCTAATACTGTCGTATTTTTGCTTTCTTGTTTTCATGTTTATAACAGTTTATTAATTTAAATGTATCCTTTCAGCTTTTGGACATGCTTAAGTTCTATACTGGTTTTGAGATTAATGATCAGACTGGAAATGCTCTGACAGAGAATGAGATGACTACGATTCACTATGATAGAATTACTTCTCTACAGGTAATTGAAATGCATTATAGCCTTTGCGTCTGCTGCATGAAGTTGAGTCATAAATAATTTAGGTTTTATATAGTACAAATAGGAAAGGTAATAATTTAATAGTGTGTTCATCTTGAATTTTTAAAATATTGCTAATTCTGATGGATTCATGAAAAAGAATGCTTTCTTTTGTAGTTCTCAATCTTGAGACCCAGTATATTGATATTTGACACTCAAAAAATATTAGTTACTGGGCCAGTTTAGTGTGTTTAAGTATCAGTTTTATTTTATGAAAAGGTATTTCAACTTGACAAAGTATGTGTAAGTGCTTTGTACATTTTAAAGATAAACACATGTAATGAGACTGAAATTTACCAATGCAGCTCAGATGTGCCCCAAAAGTACCTTTGTTACTATTACTGAGCACATTTTGATCTTGAACTCAGTTTTGTCTGGTGGCAGCTTTTATTTCTCAATTTAAAGTAATTCAGTTCTTTACATTTTAAAGAGTCTTTTTTTGGGTAAAGACTCAGCCAAACTTAAGTTCAAATTGTCTTTCATCATCAGCTCAGACATGTTTTCCTGCTTTTCTCAGAACATTAGTGTTTTTGTCCTGCCTCTGCTCTTGAAGTGACCACAGCGGGTGTGGTGTGTGGCTGTTCTCTTGGCCACCAGCAAGGCACAATGACTGCTCCCTTGGGGCTTGGTTGTCAGCCTACTGACAAGGCCCCAGCCCTTGTTCTTTTTTTTTTTTTTTTTTTTTTTTTTGCGGTACGCGGGCCTCTCACCGTTGTGGCCTCTCCCGTTGTGGAGCACAGGCTCCGGACATGCAGGCTCAGCGGCCATGGCTCACGGGCCTAGCCGCTCCGCGGCATGTGGGATCTTCCCGGGCTGGGGCACGAACCCGTGTCCCCTGCATCGGCAGGCGGACTCTCAACCACTGCGCCACCAGGGAAGCCCCCCAGCCCTTGTTCTTGATGGTGCTGGAGTCCTCCTGGGAGCTGACTTTCATTTCCTAGCTCAGGCAGCTCACTTTCAGCTTGGTTTCAGGGTCATTTTGCCATTGCCTGTAGTTGTTTCATGGCAAGCTCATCGATAACCTTGGCAACCTTCTGTGTCATCCAGTACAGAGCACATGAAAACTTGTGGATCTTCCCAGTGCCACATCAGCATTATGGAGGACTGAGAATGTTATTTCACACACAATCAAATCAGCATAATGCTGCTCTTTCTGTTTCCTTGCAGCTTACTCCACGTTGGTTGGAGGTGTTACCCTGCGATGTTCTCTCTTTCCAGAGTTCCAAAGTAAAGCAGGGCACAAGCACACTATGCTGTAGGCCTCTCCTTTGAGATACATCTTCATTGGGAGTTGCCCTTGAGACTTTCTTATAGTTTTGTTAGGCCAATTCTTGATCATAAAGTGTTTTGTTTTGTTCTTTCTCTTCTCCTGTCAGTGAAGCTGGCCTTCGTGGCTATTTTCTTTTATATTCAAAATACAGTTTTAGAAATCAAAACCTGAACATTTATTCTTTGTACTCTCCGGCTAGAACAATTCTGTTTTTTTCCCCCATTGTATCTAATTCTTTTGAATAAGGCAGAGGTCACATATGAGAAACATTTAAGAAAGAGAATTGCATTAATTAAAAAAATTCTTTTTTCCATTATGCACTATATAAGTTGTAATTTATTATATTAATATGTAGGCATTAATTAATTAATTAATTAATTCTGTTCTTTTCTAGAGAGCTGCTTTTGCACATTTCCCTGAACTCTATGATTTTGCCCTCTCAAATGTGGCAGAAGTAGATACTCGGGAATCCTTGATCAAGTTTTTTGGACCTCTTAGGTAAGGCAATATGAAAGGACAGTTGAATTTTAATTTTCTTTTTTGGTTTTAGTTATTTTTGCACTACTTTAGGTGATGTTACTTGTTGCACTACTGTTTATTGACAACTAGAACTAGTGCTTCTCTCTAGCATTTGTTATCTTTGAGTCACTTAAATATAATTATACATCTTCCCTTTATTTTGGTAAAATTTTTATTTTTCATAACATATATTTTTCCTAGATCTCAAATTTTTTTAGAGTAGAATATAAGCTGGTATCCCATCAGTCGTAAACAACATACAACAGAAACCAGTAAATGTTCATCCTATGTGATATTAGAGGTTAGGCATAAGAAAAATTTTGCATGTTTAAAATTTATTAAATTGTAATGTTCTCTGGCATCTCTGTTGAGTATACTTTTTTGAAAATAGCAATAATAGCATACATTTATTTACTTTGTGATAGGTACCCTACTAGTATATAAATAAGTTAATTCTCCAAATATTCATGTGATAGGAGTAGGTACCATTTTACATATAAGGTAGCCGAGGCACAGAAGCGTTGAGTACTTTGCCTAAGTCACACAGCAAGTAAGTGGCAAAGATAGGATTTTTTTTATATATATAAATTTATTTATTTTATTTTATCTTTGGCTTTGTTGGGTCTTCGTTGCTGCACACGGGCTTTCTCTAGTTGCTTCGAGTGAGGGCTACTCTTCATTGCAGTGCACAGGCTTCTCATTGCGGTGGCTTCTCGTCGCGGAGCACAGGCTCTAGACACACGGGCTTCAGTAGTTGTGCCACACGGGCTCAGTAGTTGTGGCTCATGGACTCTAGAGCGCAGGCTCAGTAGTTGTGGTGCCTGGACTTAGTTGCTCCGCGGCATGTGGGATCTTCCCGGACCAGGGCTGGAACCCATGTCCCCTGCATTGGCAGCCAGGTTCTTAAGCACTGCGCCAACAGGGAAGCCCCAAAGATAGGATTTGAACCTAGGTAGTCTGACTTCTGAGCCCTAATCATTTTTTTTTTTTGAGGTATAATTGACATAAAACATTATATTAGTTTCAGGTGTATAACACAGTGATTTAATATTTGTATTTATTGTGAAATTGATCACCACGAGTCTAGGTAGCATTTATCTCCATATATATAGAACTTTTTGGTCTTGTGGTGAGAACATCTAAGATCTACTTTCTTTGCAACTTGCAAATATGCAGTACACTATTACTAATTATAATCACCATGCTGTACAATTACATACCCATGACTTATTTATTTTATAACTGGAAGTTTGTACATTTTGATCTCCTTTACTATTTCACCCACCTTTGCCTCGGGCAACCACCAATCTGTTCCCTGTTTCTGTAAGCTTGGTTTTTTGGGGGGGGGGGTTTGTTTTAAAATTCCACATATAAGTGACTCATTAAATTCCACTTATAAGTGACCCATACAGTATTTGTCTTTCTCTTTCTGACTTATTTCAGTTAGCATAATGGCCTTAGGGTCCATCCATGTTGTTGCAAATGGCAAGATTTCATTCTTTTTTATTCTGAGCCCTAACTTTTGACCACTGTGCTCTGTTATCTCCTCATTTTCCTTAACTCTGGGGAGAATTTATGTGTAGTTAATTGGCTATTTAAACTGAAACAAACTGAGATTGGTTTGGTCATTCATTTTCATATGAGGATATGTAATAACTTATAATAACACACAGGTCTACTTCCTTCTTTTAAATAACGGCATTGAGTTCTGTTCAACAGGTCTACCATACTGTTTTGTGTGTGTGTGTGTGTGTGTGTGGTACGCGGGCCTCTCACTGTTGTGGCCTCTCCCGTTGTGGAGCGCAGGCTCCAGATGCGCAGGCTCAGTGGCCATGGCTCACGGGCCCAGCCGCTCCGTGGCATGTGGGATCTTCCCGAACCAGGGCATGAACCCGTGTCCCCTGCATCGGCAGGCAGACTCTCAACCACTGCGCCACCAGGGAAGCCCACAAATGTTTTATTTAGAAGGCCTTCTTCACCAAAAGATTAAAAAAATATTATATTTTTTAAGCACTTTTGTAGATTTTTTTTCTTACATTTAATAGCTGTATAGTCTGTCCAGGGAATTTATTTGTGTCCACAGAGCTCCTTTATACTCTTACAAATCATTGAGGATCACAAAGAACTTTTTCAATGTGGATTATAGCCATTATATTTACTACATTAGAAATTAAAAGTAGAGGAATTTTAAATATTTAATTTATTTTAAAAATCAAGTAAAATCCATTGTATATTTCATACATATTGTTAATGAAAAATATATACTCCATAATGAAAAAGAATACATAGTGAGAAGAGTAGCATTGTTTTACAGTTTTGCAAATCTTTTTAATGTCTGGCTTAATGAAAGACAGTTGGATTTGCAGATCTGCTGTTGGTTTCAGTTTGTTTTAAGATGTTATTTTGCCTGAAGTAAATGAAGAAAATCCACTCTTACACAGAGGGAAGTTTATTTTAAAAGCTTTTTCAGGTAGGAATATTATTCCTTGATACATATCAAAACTTGATAGTTGATAGATTTCTTCAAAGTTAGTTTCGTTGTGGTATTGGAAACCATGTTAAGGAAGTCTGTGCAATTAAAGTGAATTGATTTTAAAAATGGAGAGATACACCTTGTTCATGGATGAGAGGACTCAGTTAAGGTGTGGATTCTGCCCAAATTGATCTATAGATATAATTCAGTTCGAGTCAGAGTCCCAGCAGGATATTTTATAGAAACTGACAAGCTTATTCTAAAACTCATATGGAAAGGCAAAGGAACTAGAATAGTCAAGACCATTTTGAAAAAGAACAAAATTGGAGAATTTCCACTACCTAATTTCAAGACTTACTATAAAGTTAAAGTAATCAAGACACTGTGGTATTGAAAACAGGGTAGACATTATAGATCACTGGAACAGGGTCAAGTTCAGAAATAGACCACACGTATACGGTTAGTTGGGTTTTGACTAAGGTGCCAAGGCAACTCAGTGGAAAAGAGATAATTTCAGCAGTGGTACCAGACAGCCATATGCAAAGTATGAAACTTGACCCATTCCTCACATCTGATACAAAAATTAACTCAAAATGAATCATAGACCTAAATATCAAAATTAAAACTTAGGAAATATAGGAGAAAATCTCTGTGATTGTGCTTTCTGCAAAGACTTCTGTAGACAGCAGGGCACGGTCTTTAAAGGAAACAACTGATAAATTGAACTTCATCAAAATTAAAAATTTCTATTTGAAAGACAGTGTTAAGAGAATGAAAGACAAGCCGAAAACTGGGAGAAAATATTGGCTAAATACATATCTGATGATGGACTGGTATCTGGAAGTCTCAGAACTCAATTATAAGAAAACAGCTTAATAAAAAAATGGCTATAGATTTGAATAGATACTTCACCAAAGAAGATATATAGATTTCAATAAGCCTATAGAAAGATGCCTAACATCATTAGTCATTAGGAAAAGCAAATTTAAATCATAATGAGATATAATTATGTACCTATTAGAATTATTTATAAAAACAACAGTGTATTAACTCTTGACCGGTATGTGGAGCAACTGGAATTCTCATACATTGCTGATGAGAATTCACAATGGTAGTGCCACTTTGGAAAAATTTGATAGTTTCTTGCAGAAACATGTGCTTACTGTGCGATCTAGTGTTCTCACAGACATACCCAAGAGAAATGGAAACTTACATTCACAGAAAAATCTGTACAGAAATATATATAGTGGCTTTATTTATAGTTGTCAAAAACTGGAATATATAAATATGCTTCAACTGGTGAGTAAATAAACACATTGTGAAATATCCATATAATGGAATATTACTCAACAATAAAAAGGAACCAACTACAGATACACACAGCAGTGTGGGTGAATCTCAAATGTATTATGCTGAGTGAAAGCAGCCAGCGTCAAAAGGCTACATAATGTATGATTCCATTTATTTGACCTTATGGAAAAAGCAAATTCATAGAGATTGAAAACACATTAGTGGTTACCAGGGACAGGGATAGAGAGTTTGAGGGGCTTTGGGGAGTAATGAAACTGTATTTGAGTGGTTGAAAGCTGTGTCAGGTAAGTAGTGGCAAATGCAAGTTTTTCAAAATTTCGGTTTTTCACTCTGAAATTCAAATTTTATCTTTGGCAACATATACTGTCAGTTATTTTCCTTGAAGTTAGGTTTATTTTGTTCAGATTTTTTGCTGTTATTCAGCTCTGAATAACTAGTTTGTCAGTCGTTCTGACAAACATTCTTTTTACACAAGTAAAAATTGTGTGCAAAATGTGTACTTCCCACTCTGTCACACAGATTTTTTAAAAAACAGATACTCAAGTCCAAATTTAATAACCTTAATAATTTTTTACTGTTTCATCAGGGACATTTTTAAACAAAACTGGTGGGGGTTTTTTTGTTTGTTTTAATAACTGTGTCACAGTGAGGAATGCTGTGACCACTTATTGTACTGGTTGGTGCCACTGCCTTGAACCATGCCACCAGTTTTACCCATTATCACACTGTCACTGTATATGTAAAGACAGTGAGAAAAAAACTTAATAATGTCTTGGTATTAATATGAAAAAGTATTGTCCTTGTAGCTTCCCTGAAACAATCTTGGGGACCATGAGAGGTTTGCAGAAGACAATTTGAGAATTCTGTATTAGGGGTTTAACTCTTCGCTGATTTCATATATTTGTTGCTTGTGTCATAGGATTATATTTTCTACGTAAAAATTTTTAAGCCATCTGTAAAATTATGTTTCAAAAATGAATTAAATTGTAATAAAATATTCTGATGAGTATTCTTTATTCTGCAGTTCAAATACACTCCACCAGGTGGCATCATACCTCTGCTTGTTACCAACTCTTCCTAAAGGTGAAGACACAACTTTTGATAAAGAATTTCTTCTAGAATTGTTGGTAAATATTAATGTTCTTTGAATTTTGCATGTGGTTTTCCCTACTTTTTTGAATCATTCTTAAAAATGTAGGTTGGTACAGATTTTTTTCTGGGCTAAAAAATTGGTAGGTAATGCCTGCTTGTTTGGGAACTGTATCATTTGATTTTGTCAGATTTCTTTTTCATCTCTTAGATTTCTTTTTCAAGTCTCTTACCTCTTAAAACTGCTTTATAGCATGGATTTGTTCCATGCAGATATTTATGAGCAACATCTGTGTCAGGCACTGGATTCAAGCACTGGGGATACAGAGATGGCCCACACTGTTCCTGCCTTTTAAGAGATCCCAGTTATACCTACACACACACACACACACACACACACACACACACACACACACACACACACACACACACACACAGATAATACGTATATATTCGTATCTATTTATCTGTTTTATTTAAATATAGTACCTTGAATATTAAGTCATACCTTTATCACTAGAGAGCTCAGGAATGTTTAAAAATAGAAAAAGTTATTACCGACTTAGTGGTTTAAGAATTCTAAGGGATTTCTCAATCATTTTGGGAAATGAGTATTAGTTTGAGCATCAGCTCTTAAACTAATATTTTTTTGTGTGAGGTTTTATTTTTTTTAGTACAGTTTCAGGTTCATAGCAAAACTGAGGGGAAGGGATATACTTTATTTTTTAAACTTCCGTGAGGTATTTCATAAAGTGGATGAGTATTTAACCATACGCCACTATGAATATCTAGGTTGTTTGCATGCTCACTAGTACAAATAATGATGCAGTCTTAATACATGCCTCTTTGTGCCCATATATGGACATTTAGGAAAGGTACCCAGAAGTGAAATTATTTGATGTGCTTATTTAAAAGATAAGAGATGCAGCCAAACTGTCCTCCAAAAGCTGTATGTTCCCATCAACAGTGTACTAAAGTATGTCTCCTTAAGCTTTTATCGGCATTGGATGCTGTGAGTTGCCTCAATTTTGCCAGTCTCATGGGTTAACAAAAATAGCTTGTTTTAATTTTTTGTGTGCTGACTGCTATAAGGTTGAGTTGTCTTTTATATGTTTCAGACATTTTTTATACCTATACAAATGTACACTGCATGGATTTGTAAATACATACTTTTTACACATATGGAACAATAATGGGCACATGTTTTTGTAACATATTTCAAGCTAATACTTCTAATACAGGGTATAAAATACAGTTCCTTACTGTAGAGAGGAAGATAATATGCTTATTTGGGGGCAGTAACAGGAAACTATTTGTAGCAGGTGTTTTAAGCCTGGTGACAGGTGTTTAAGTGCCATTTGGAGAGAAATCCTTGGGAAACGTTTTAAATTAACTCAAATATAGAAAATACTTTTTATCGATATTTACTTGCATGAAATATATGTCTTGGGTCACTATCTTTCCCTTACTTCTTACAAGTCACTTTTTGTTGTCTCTGACTACAAGTGCTTTCTAAGAATTCCTTGTCCTGTTTTCTGATAATGTAAAATCTTCTCTGGTAAGTCAGCTTTTGGAGATTAATAATATATCCTTACTATAGAAAGAAATGAGGACTTTTCCAGGAACCTTTCTAATGGAAAATAGGTTTGAGTATAAAGTTGATCCTATCTATGCTTTTTAGGGTCTTATAGCTAAGATTTCATCCTTAAAATTTAAATAGTTATGTGAAAAGAAAACAGTTTTAGAAACTTATAGTGCTACAGCATTATCTTTCATTTCCTCCCCCTCTTAAATGATTTTTTCAGGCTTTGGATTCTTCTAATATCCAACCAAATATGATTAAAAAATTCAACTATGCATATTGTTTAGATGATATCACACTGTCTTCTTTCCTAAAACAATACTATCTCTACTGAAAAGAATGTGACACATTTTTCAAATATATCATTATTTTGGCATCTCTTAATTAGGTAACAAACTTATTTCTGTATTTGAGATAGATCACTGTAGTATTAACAATGGAGGGGTACATAGAGAACATCAAGTACAACTCTCTCGTTTTACAAAGAAGACTGAGGCCAAGTTATTAGTAAACTTATCCAGATTATTTAGCTAGTTAGCACAAGAATGAAAACTGTAACCTAGGACTTAGGGCTCCCATTTTTTTTCTTACATTGGTGAATGCTGTGTTGCTGTGGGTTTTAAGGTCTTGGCATGTGCCAGACACTTTGACATTATTTTACAGCATTCCACTTCATTTTCATAAGAAACCTAAGAAGGGAGTGACATTTTAACCTGCTTTACTGAAAAGGAAACTAAAATCAGGGAGTTTGAAGTAACTTGCCCAGCTTTCACATAGCCCACAAGTAGAGGTGCTAGGTGTTGAACTTAGATCTGTCTGATTCCAGAGTCCATCACAGTCAGTACCTCTTTCTTCTTTGATTTGTGGAGAACATGAAAAAGGAAAACAAAATCTCTTGTTAAGTGCTACAATAACTCAAAGACATGAAACTTCTCATTCCATACTTTGTGTTGAATTTCTCCATAAATTATTTTGATTGAAAAAAGATACTTCTGACTTTCTTTCTAAACCTGTTTCCTTTAGGTATCTCGTCATGAGCGTCGAATTTCTCAGATTCAGCAGTTGAACCAGATGCCTTTGTATCCAACTGAGAAAATCATATGGGATGAAAATATTGTCCCAACTGAGTACTATTCTGGGGAAGGTATGGTAACGAAGTACAGTATTCAGATGTAACATGAAACTTAGTTTAGAATTCATCTTATATAACTGAACATACTCCTATCTGCTATATACATTAGGGTAATTTTCTGGTACCCTCAAGTTCAACTTTAGGAGCTAGAAACTATTCAGTGTTTTGAATGCTTAGCATTAAGGATTTTTATTAAATTTAAGCTTTGCCTAATGAAATGTGTGTTTGTGTGTGTGTGTGTATCATCCTGTATAAATGTGCCCGTAAAGCTGTGTGTTCAGGAGACCTAATAATACAAGAAGTGTAGCTTTCATTATGTCACTGTAGCAGGCTTTATTTGGTAGTGTTTTATTTTTCAAAGCCTTTTCTAGAGGCTCTTTTGAATTCCTTGTAGAGCCAGCTAATGACCTCCCATTGAAAGGCATTGTCATTAGTTAAGATAAACCCTTAGTTTTGATCCAGAGTAGTATTGCCTAGTATGTTCATCTACCTCTTTCAACAGATTTGTTTCTAAATGCTTATCCTCTAATGATGAGAATTTGCCACAATTGAGTATATGCCAAAGTGCATTCTGACACATTTTGAAGGCATATTTCAAAAAAAAATTTCTGGAAGTTTTTTGAACAACAGTGTCATGATTAGTAGAGATGTGGCTATTTTAAAGAGATCACCAATATAGGTATTGGTATATTTATTTAAAAGAAAATTGTCTCTTCAGAGTCATATCCTGGAGCCATAATTCCAGTAAACCCAGTGCACTAAAATTGTACTAGATTTCAGAATAATCAGTCTTCATATCTTTTTATATTCTGACAGTGATTAATGCATGGCTTCCTCACTTTTCTAATTTGTTCATACTAAAAGCATTTGTGATCATATATGTATGAATAACACTTAAGAATATTTTGTCTTTTTAATGAAAAGTTTGTGTCCTTGAAAATGTAAACAGTCTTATATCTAGCTTTTGGTACTATTCAGTGATGTTGGTCTGAGTTTAAAACATATTTTGCTTAGTATAAAGTGTTGCTTTTCTTTCGCTCCTATGATTAATGAAGTTAAGTGAAAAGAATTACTTCTCAAAATTTGTCTTTGTACCTGTCTTGCCATGGTTCTTCACTGACCATGGGTGAAACTGTGCTTGTGGGGCTCGGTATTCAATGCTGTGAGATAGGCAAAGATCAAAGCCAATCCAGCACAATTATGCAAGCTGCTTCCAGCCCCCAAGGAGAGAAAATAAGTGTGAAATTGGGGCAGATATTTAAAAAATATAGTATAAGAATTGTAAAGAAAGTCTTTGTAAAGTGTTGCCTTTTTAAAACCTTTTTATTGTAAAATAAACACAAATATACGAAGCCCACACAAAATAAAGATAGAGCTTTACTAATTATCTTAAGGGAAATACCCTGAAACCCTTATAATCACCTTGTCAGCTATCCCAGAATCCTCCTGTGTACCCCTTCCTACTTACTGCTTTCTCCCTCCGCTGGAAAGTAACCATTTCTTGACTTTTATAGCAATCACTGTCTCACTATTTCTTCATAGTGTTATTACCCAGTTGTGCATCCCTAGACACCATAGTCAGTCCTGTACATTTTAAGATGCCTTTTATTTTACGGGTACCAGCTGTATCCCTTACTTTTCTGTCTGTTGAAGACCCTCAGTTGTTTGATCTGTATAGTTTTCCACAGTCTAGATTTTTTTAATTGACTACTCACAGTACAGTTCAACATGTCCCTCTGCTCTTTATTTATTTTTTCTACAAATTGGCTTGATCAGGCAGAGGTATTCTCTCTTTGGCAAGATCCTTGGTGGTGGTGTATTCTTTCATCAAGAGGCACATGATGTCTGGTTGTCTCTGTTTTTGTGATATTGCTGTTTAATACCTAGATTTGTTAATTCAGGGAGGGTTACAAAATAGTGATATGTTATTTGTTTTTTAATATAAGTATGCCATCAAAAGAGATGCTTTCAGCTTCTGGCTTGAAAGAAATTGAATTAGATTATAAGTCAGAGTTTACTAACAAATGATGTGAAATTTTTGTACATTGATGTTTCTTGCTTTTAGGTGCATTGTTTCTTTGGTAAGTATGGGTAGGGATGATGAAAATAATATGATTTGCTAGTAAAATGTGTTTGGGGGTTCTTTTTTTTAAGATTTTTTTTTTGATGTGGACCATTTTTAAAGTCTTTATTGAATTTGTTACAATATTGCTCCTGTTTTATGTTTTGGTTCTTTGGCTGAGAGGCATGTGGGATCTTAGCTACCCGATCAGGCATCAAACCCGCGCCCCCTGCACTGGAAGGCAAAGTCTTAACCACTGGACCACCAGGGAAGTCCCTGGGGTTCTTCTTTTTTGACCTTTTTGATATTGGTGCTGAGTGCTTGGTTACTTATTATCCCAGGGAAATAGTGTTAGGTGAAGGTAATGGAAAGAATATGGTTCATCAATGTTGTCAGAGAAGGGAAATAACCCCAGGAATAACATGCGATCAATGCCTTATCCCTAAAGGCTAGCAAAACGGCAAAGGTTCAGAGCACTGTAGTGATCACTGAAGATAGAGTTGTGTAATGTAATATACTAATTCAGTTTTCTTGGTAAATTTGGTCATGGGCTATGTTTATGGTAGCATTATTTACTTTGAGATTTGCCAAATACAAATTAGGTGGTAAAGAAAGAATTTTTAAACTACTTGTGTTAGTTTTAAGTATCTTTAAATACTTTTTAGAAGCACTGTTTGCATATGAGTCATTGATGTGCAGATTACATGTATTAATGAAATTCATCCTTTATTCCCGGTCTTAATAGATGGCATTTGTTAACTTGGTTTCAGTTTCTGTGTGGAAATAAGAATATGACCTTATCAAATATGCTGTATTTTAGACACCATTAAACTAGATTCTTAACAAATTTGTGCTGCCTTGTTTTAATACATAAAGCAGATGTCTGATTAAAACAAATAATTCAAATATGGATGTTATTTTCCTTTTCAGGTTGTCTTGCTCTTCCCAAGTTGAATTTGCAGTTTTTGACTCTTCATGATTACCTCCTAAGGAACTTTAATCTCTTCCGCTTAGAATCGACTTATGAAATTAGGCAGGACATCGAGGATAGTGTCAGCAGAATGAAGCCATGGTTAGTAAATTGGTTCCACTTGCAATGAAGAGATGCAAACAGTGACTGACATACTTCTGTCAGAAACCTCACACGTGTAATTAGAAATAATACATCTGTGGTGAAGATGCCCTTTAAAATATGAGATATTTACTCTGTGAGAAGTTCTTGAATGTGAATTAGATACATCCAAAGTGCTAAAATAGAAAATATGTATCTGGGTCGTTGGAAGTGGGGCTGAGGGTAAGGGAAGAGAGGTCATTGTTCTGGGAAGTGGGGCGGGAGGGAGAAATGTAGTGGGGAGGAGGTTGGGCATTAGTAAAAGGGTAAAGAGGGAAGGGTATGGGCTGACCAGCAGGCCTGTACTAGGCAGGGCAGTTTAAGTCCTGAGAGAAGCTTACGATAGAGGGGTATTCTATTACTCCAGCCGCTCTTGTGGCTGTCACCACTAGTCTCAGTCAGCCTCTCTAAAGGACCTGGCAGGAGAGGAGGGGCATAGCTGAACATTGCACAGAGTGGAACATTGGAACATCTTCCCTGCCCTCCATCCATAGGTTGCCTTGAAGAGACTAAATCATCAGCATTTACTTTTAGGGCCTGTTGAGTAGGTTTCGTTATTTGAAGAACTTTTCTGCCTAAACTCAACTTTCCACCCGCTAGCTTCTGTCTGGAACTCCTTTAGCTAAGAAAAGACTTTCATTCTGTTGTAGGTAGCTCTGCATTATAAGATTTGTGAAGGTTCATTTTGCTTTTCAGACATGACTAACTTTGGGTAAATGCCCTTCGTTCACTATTTCATTCTAGGTATGAAATTATTGGAGATAAGTTATATATCACAGTTGACTGTAAATGAGTAAAATAATTCTGTAAAATGAATTTTCATTAAATTATTGTCACACCATGCATACATATGTACAATTATACTGCATTCTGTGTGAAAAGCTTAACATATTTTGAGTGTGAACTGATTCAGGTATCTTCCAGGCTTCTCTCCTTACTAATTACAGAGAGCTGCATGGACACTGTTTATGATGTTTTTTTCACTTCCATATTTTATTTCATACACAGTTCTAGTTTTTAATTAATTGTTATGTGAAAAGTTATTCTGGGTGAGAGTCTAAAACACAACAAAGTATTTTTGACTTAATAATCAGTTTGAGTCAGTGGGCAGGCTAGCACTGTGCAATTCGTATACCCACTGGCTGATCGTCTCTGCCCACAGCTTTGCTGAAATTATTGCCCATTGTTTGGACCCCAGGGGAGTGCTTGGTCAGAAAGCTGCCTTACAATTTATGGTTACCTTGCACTTATATGCTCAGATTCTGGACCTAATTTTGGTCATTTTGCGAAGTAGGGACTTAGTAACTAGCAGCTCATCAAGTAGAATTCATTTATATTTTACTTAAATGCCAAATAAAGCAGTAATACTTGGAGCTCTTACGGTTTATTAATAAATTTTTTTTTTTTTCTTGTGGTACGCCGGCCTCTCCCTGTTGTGGCCTCTCCTGTTGCGGAGCACAGGCTCCGGACGCGCAGGCTCAGCGGCCATGGCTCACGGGCCCAGCCGCTCCGCGGCATGTGGGATCTTCCCAGACCAGGGCACGAACCCGTGTCCCCTGCATTGGCAGGCGGACTCTCAACCACTGCACCACCAGGGAAGCCCCGATTTTTTTTAATTTACATTATTTTCTGCTAGTGGAAGAAAATGTTACGTTTTGGAGATAACTATTGGTAATAAATTTTTCTAAATTTTCATTCCTAATTGCCCATTATTGGAAACTGTTAAAAATAATGAGATCTTGAGGGATAGGGCTTCCTTTTGTTTCATGTCTTGAAGGTGGAAAAGTAGCAGAGGCATTTTTACTTATTGTGTAGTTCTAATCATGTTTTCAGGCTGCTGAAACTACTGAGCAGTGTGAAAGAGGATGTGCTTATGAGGATCAGAAATCTATACTCTTTTAATGCCTCATGTTGCAGGTAGATTTTATAAAGGAGGAAAGAATTGGGGAGAGTAGATTAGTGGTTGCTTGGGAGTAGGAAGGGTTGACTGCAAGTAGACAAGAGGGATCTTTTTAAAGTATGATGAAGATGTTCTAAAATTGGATTGTGGTGATGGATGCACAACTTTGTAAATTTACTAAAAGTTATTGTACATTTACAGTGAATGAATTTAATGGTATATAAACTATATTGCAATAAAGTTGTGAAAAATGGGGGAGGTGACAGAAAGTTATTACAAAAGCTTTTAGACACAAGGTAATGCCTTTTAGAAATTGTTTTAGTACTGACCAAGTCATTGGATTGCAGAACTTTTATTTTTAATTAGTTTCACTCTTTGATGTTATGAAGTTTTATAATTTTTTGTTATTTACAAAAGCCTTTACTTAGGATATAGGTTATCTTTGTAAGCGTGTCATTTTTGGCAGTACTTTCCAATTTTGGAGTGTTGCTGCAGTTTTTATATTACAGATTGCCCCAATACACTATTTAACGTAAAAGGTAAAGCACCAATATAAGAAGAAAGAATGAATATTTGCTTTTTAGTGGTTCTGGTTATTACAACTAGCTTGATGATTCCCCACACTCCCATCCATAGCAGTGTCTTACCAGTGTTTTAAATATTATGCCCTAAAGAAAGCATTTGCGTAGATATTGTCATTTGCTTGTTTTTAATTTCTTAAAGTCTAGCTTGTTCTAAAACATTTTTGAAGCAACTTATAGAAGTATTTATAATACATAAGATAAAATGTAAACAGTTGAGGCTATCCTGATGAAGAGGGGAAGAGGGTAAGAATATAAAATAAAACTGAATGTGCTGGATTATTTCATTCTTTGACAAAATGGCTCAGCTCTTACGTACATAGAGTTATATGTTTTTCTGGGGATGTGGGGGACATTCCTCTACTTCCCTTTCTTTTCTGGACCATGTTTGCCTGTTTCATCCTACCATATATACTTCCTAAATATTGAGACTTAGGGGGTTTTTTTTAGTTTAGAAATAAGAGTTATTAATGTTAGGGCTTAAATACTAGCTAACCATGTATTCTTAGTTACTAGTTTAACTTGTCCAAAGTTGAGCAAAAGTTGTTTTTTGCTTGGGTAACCAGTCTTCTGCTTCTGGTTTCCATTCCAGGCAGTCTGAGTATGGCGGGGTGGTATTCGGTGGCTGGGCGCGAATGGCCCAGCCCATCGTGGCGTTCACCGTGGTGGAGGTTGCCAAACCCAGCATAGGCGAGAACTGGCCAACCCGGGTTCGAGCAGATGTCAGCATCCATCTGAACGTCAGAGACCACATCAGAGATGAGTGGGAAGGTAACTTTGCCTTTCAAGAAGTGGTCACCTTTTGCTTTTTCAATTTATAGACTTTCACTTAGAGCATTAGCAAAGCACATTCACCAGATACTGCCCTTTTAAATTTATTAAATTTTATCTTTAAAATTTCTTTTAAAGAATGGCAATTGATTTATAGTTATTACTAGTAAAAATACCAAAGATCATACAAGAATAATTAAATACCTTCATACTCTAATAAAAAGCATAAAATAGCACCTATATCAGTGTTGTGAAAATTGCAGTTGGCAGAGCTGAGAGGGGAGCATTTTAAATCATAAAATTTAGGAAGATAATGTTTGTGAATTTATAGGATCACTATAAAAAGAATAAAATATTTGTGTTCACTAAAGAAAGGGGGGAAACCCACATATAACTTGTACACATGCAAAGCAAGTAAGGAAAATTGATATTTTTAAGAGATAAAAGCAGCCAAAGTAAAGTGAATAGGGATGCATACAATTTGTACCAAAGAGAAGTCAGATAAAAAAAATCAGTGAAATCAAATGTATTCAAGGATAAATAATAATTGCAGGGAAGTTATTTTCCCTATTCTTTACTAAGCAAGATATTAGGGATGGGAGTTCTGTGTCACAATTTTATTTAGAGGCAGATATGTTCTAAGTTACTAAGTCAAACGGAGTTAAAACATCAATACCACCTGTGCCAGAAATGGCATGTAAACTGATTTTTAATTGGCACTTTTGTATTTTTCTCCCAGCTGTCTATGAGAGCTATTGCTGTCCCATTATGAGAAATAGGAGCTGGTATGTTTTATCTCCTTCTACCTTCTTGGCATGCCAGAAGGAAAGGGATAGTCCCTTAATGGATCAGTTTTCAGAAATTATTGCTCTTAATATAGCTGTTTATAACCATAGGGTCTGTATGATATATTTATCAAATAATTCTGAAGGAATCCAGCAACAAAGCTGGCCAAATGTTTAACAAATGGCCACCATAGTTGGTATAGTTTGTGACAGATTGTTTTTTTGGCTCTTGTATCCTTCAGAATTGTTCAAATCGGTGCATTACACATCTAGAATAGTATGTACCTTTATTATTGCTGTATTGTGAGAAAGTCATTCAGTTGCTGAAGAAGGTTTTACATTTATTGCCCCTTGGAGCTTAAGGAGGTATTAAAATAAACACTGTTTTACATAGTGGGTAATGAACTGAAATAACTTATTGGCCACCCCTAGAAGCAGTGATGGCTAGAAGTAAAACTTGAAGGAAAAAAGAAGACCCTTTGTAGAAATGTACAGATGACAGATGACACGCCTGCATTATAGTTTTAAGGAAAAAAAAGGATTTGTTACCCCAAACCCCTTACGAGTCTCTTACCTCCATTACTTTGGAGACTGGTGATCAGAAGGCCATCTAATAGTCTTTTTTGTTTTTTTAAACATAGGCTTCTGGTAGATGAGAAATAGAATGGGTAAATTTTGATGGGCAAGATAGGGAACAAGAGGGTATTGTGGGACAAGCAATTCATCTGGGGCATGGTGGGAAGAAGAGTGTTTTCTGGGAGGCCCGAGAGCAAAATGCAGGCCCTTTATTGATTCCAGACAGAGCAACCAAGTAAAAAGTGAGAGGGAGGTTCTGTAAATAGCAATGAACACTGTCCTGTAAAAACAGAAAATTTTTGAAGAATTTAAGCTAAATGCTGTAAAACATTGTTGTCCCTTCAAGAAGGTGTGAAGCTCAGGCCCTTATCTTCTCCATTACCCCATTTAAAATTAAGGAAACAGAATTAGTGAAACTGAAATGTTGGATCCTGCCCTAGAAGGCACAGCTGGGAGTAAATGCAAATGGTTGAAAGGAGAGTTCAGCTTATTGTAATACAGGTATTTTTAACGTGGATGTAAGATGTCCCACAGCATCCCTCTGTGATGCCAAAAGGTAACATTGGTAGGGATTAAATTACTTCTCAGGGCCACTTCTTTGGCTCTGAGACTGAGAAGTTTTAATGAGTTGTGCAGATCAGAAGTCATATAGGTGGTACAACTCACATAGTAGATCATTTCCCCTTAGTTTTCATTGTTCTCCTGCTTCTTCGCATAGAATTTGTTGGGAAATAAACAATGAAGTCATAATTATGAATCAGTTACTATTTCTAGCACACTTAAACCCTATTCCATATTGAAACAGACCAGAATGGTGCTAATTAATACTATTAGCCACGCACTCACATGGCTGATTTGATTTAGTTGTATCTCTTATTACCAAGGTTATGAGCAAGCAGACTGTTTAAATTTGCATTTATACTATACAATGACTAACAGAAGTGACTCGGGGGACTTCCCTGGTGGCACAGAGGTTAAGAATCCGCCTGCCAATGCAGGGGACACGGGTTCCAGCCCTGGTCCGGGAAGATCCCACATGCTGTGGAGCACCTAAGCCGGTGCACCACAACTACTGAGCCTGCGCTCTAGAGCCCGTGCTCTGCAACAGAGAGAGGCCACCACAATTAGAAGCCTGCAACAAAGAGTAGCCCCCCGCTCACTGCAACTAGAGAAAGCCCGTGCACAGCAACGAAGACACAACACAGCCAAAAATAAATAAATAAATAAAACTAAAGAAAAAAATGAAGATTAAGTGGTGTAACATTATATGCTGTGTGGTCTAATTTTGTGTCCCTTGTCTTCCAGTGTGTATTTTTAATAGAGCTGGGAATCCAGTTGAATCCATAATTTGAGCCAATGACTGAGAAACTACAGACTTTGGCACAAGTCTCCTATTTCTTGGCATTTGCTTATAAAAATTTCAGCATTTGCCAACTGAAGCAATATATATTCAGCTGCCTTCTCAAGATGCTATCTATAAACAGTGCTTTTGTGCCTTGATGAATTATTCTAGACTTGACCTCTTCTGGTGAAATACAATTAGACTGTTGTTGAAATGACACTGATGGACAATTTAAACTGATGTTCGAAACCTGCTAAATATGATATAGATGGAATACATGCCAACCATATTTTTGGTTACTTATTAAGAATGTTATAAATAAGAATGATGACAAGCATCCAGTTTTGGAGCTGTAGCATGATCTGGAGGACTTGTTCAGTAATGTATATACGGCATAAAAGTTTCTAATTTTAATATAAAGAGAAATTTTTATTTAATTATTGCTGTCAAACATTGAGTATTGAAGGTTATAGGAAAACCCATAGTTGTATTACAAAGCACGTATAATCACTGATCACCTCTGATATTTTAAAATGTTTTTTATACCTTTTCAAAAGATAAGAGGATGAGAATTTGCCAACAGGAGACAAAGCAATGTCATTCTAATAAGTGGAAATGTCTTTTGTGTTTTACTAGGACTTCGGAAGCATGATGTATGCTTTTTAATTACCGTACGTCCCACAAAACCTTATGGTACCAAGTTTGACCGGAGGAGACCTTTTGTTGAGCAGGTTGGCCTGGTTTATGTCAGAGGCTGTGAGGTCCAGGGCATGCTGGATGATAAAGGGCGTGTCATTGAAGACGGTATGGTGATCTGCATGTTTGAAAGAGTG
>NW_006789313.1:2484516-2512052 GCF_000442215.2 Lipotes vexillifer
AAAGAGTGTGTATATGTAATGATAAATGTCTTTGCCGTTTTTCCTTTTTGTGTCCTAGGTGATTTTTTTTAGTTGTTTTATATACTAAATCAACACAAGGAATTATATATAAAAGTGTGTAGGGTACCTACCACCCAGTTTTAGAAATAAATAATATGGTTTCTAAAGTTCTGTTTTAGATATTGGACAGGATCTTTTGGAATTGCCAATACTTAAAATTCTTCCTTATATGATACTTTACAATATTGCTTTTAAAAACCTCTTATAGTTGTTCAGTGATATATTTTTCTCATTTTTCCTTTCTAAGTTTTACTGATTTGATTCATGAGAGCAGTGGTTCTCAAATGGAAACAGCACTACCCTGTGTTTCAGAATACATGGTGGTATGTCATATGACTGGGGTAGAGGAAGGGGATGGTGAGCTCTTGGTGTTTGATGGATGGGGGTCCAGGATGTTGAGTACCTTAGCAGAACCATCTTCTAGAAGGGACTGTCCTGCCCAAGATGCCAGCATTACCCTATTTAGAAACACAGTTTGATTTCTTAGACTTAACTGATTGTTTTTTGAAATTCTTTCTTTTGTTGTCCTGACTTTTTTGATAATACTTACTATTAAATTACAACTGCATCTATGTCCAGTGCTTATTTTACAATTTGTTTATGAAACTTCTATCAGAACTTGAATCAGCTTCTGCTACCTGTGATTTCAAGATCAAATCATTGCTAAGGGGCTGAAAATTAGGCTACTCTTATCACTAGAATAAAAGAAAATAGGAGAAGAGAATGGAGGACAGGTAGAATAAACATAAGGCCACGTCCCGGGACCAGAGTTGGAGGTCTAAGGCAAAAAGAAAGGAGAGAGGGCAAAGGGGCAAGAAAAAGCATCTGAGCTTTCAGCCACTAGTATATGAAATTTCCTGTTATACTAGTGATGTTACACATGGAATATGGAAGGACAAAAAGAGTAATCAGCCGAGTACCTACTATATGTAAGACGATAGGAGGAGCTTTGAGTAACTGACACAAGTAAAGTTCTTTGACCTCTAAGGATCCCATTCTAGTTGAGGGCATACACAAATAATTGCAATTCGTGGCATTGCACCATAAACATCACATGACTGTTCTGGGAAGAAATAGTGACAGTTTAGAGAAAGGAGAAAATATTTTCAGCTTGGAACTCAAAATGGATGAGTGGAAGGCATTCTAGTTGGGGGAATTGCTGGAGTTAAATCTGGACACTTTACTCATCATTTCTAGAAAAGGAGTTCTGCTAACTTACTATGATATTTGAAAAGTATATATTTCATTTCACAAACTTTAAAAAAATGTCTAGGACCTGAACCCAGACCCAATCTTAGAGGAGAATCAAGGACCTTTAGAGTATTTTTGGATCCAAACCAGTATCAGCAAGATATGACCAATACGATACAAAATGGAGCAGAAGATGTGTATGAAACTTTCAATATAATAATGAGGAGAAAACCGAAAGAAAATAACTTTAAGGTAATTTGGGGGCTATAAACTAAAAGTAGTATTTCATAATTTGAATAACTTTTAAGACATAAATATGTAGATCCTAGGTTAAAAATGTTTGTTAAAATAACAATCACTGCTTTTGTTTAGATTCTAAACAAATCTCTTAAATTCTTAACATATAGATTAAATGTAAAAACTTAAGTAAATTTATTTGCTAAATCTTATTTTGTCTTTTGATGAGTTTGGAAACTTAAAATATAAATTAATCCAGGTGTTATTTTAAAAATCAACCTCCCTTCTTGCTTTTTGTATATTAGATACTCAGTTTATGCTTCAGTCTGAGACGAAGAAAACTGCTTGTTTGTTTACTGAGACTTCTTTTTTAAATCCAATGTAGGTGTATTTTCAAATTACTTTAAGAGTACAGATGTGGAACCTCAGGGTTCTAAATTACTCTGTGATATTTTGTATTTATACTTTACTCATTAGTGGGAAAAGGGAAGTTTGGGGGCTAGAGAGTTTTACCTTTATAATAACTTTATGGAGAGAAAAGGAGTTTTAGTAAGGAAGAATTTGAAAGTATTATTTGAAACTATATTATAAAACTTAAACATTGAGCAGTTCTAGCATTTGATAACACTAGCTTTTGCACAAATGCCTTTCTTTTCTCTCTCCCCCAAAACAGTGCTTCTTATACATTATTACTTTATTACCATTTTTAAAAAAAGAAAATCTCATATACAAAGGAATTTATTTTCTATCTCACACTCCACATCCAATCCAACAATCAGTCTAATTACCTCACCACCTCCACTGATGCCATGTGCAAGACACCTTCATCTCTCACATGCCTGCTTCTCTTCTTGACTGCTCCTCCCCTTATATTCTCCACATAGTGACTGAATGTGAATTATACCTTGGTACCCCTGTTCACACTCTTTAGTGGTCTCCCATCACAGTAGAAAGTTGTTACTGTAATCCAAAAGTCCCATTATTATCTGTCCTCTGGCTGCCTCTCCAACACCATTTTCTAACACTTTTTCCTTATTCACTCCATGCCAGTCACACTGACCCTTTTGCTCCTCTTTAATAATGCAGAGAAGTACGTGGAATTTCCGCTTACCTAGACAGTCTTCTCCCAGGTATCTACATGGTTTTTCCTTTCACTTTACATGGGCAGCTCTGTTTAAATGTCACCTCCTAAGAGAAGTCCTCTCGGACAACCTTATCTAAAGTAGCATTTCCCTTTCTCATCGTTCCTTATCCAATTATCTTTATTTTTCCTCACAGCTTATATTATACCTGATGATTATATATTTGCTAGTTATCTGACTTTAGAAGGACTTTATATTTGTTATTTCTGTAGCATTAGAATGCATACTTATGCGGGCAGGGCCTCTGTTTGGTCTGTCTCTGTTTTATTGCTCAGTAATGAGTGGATTTCAGTTAGTTTACTAAAAGAAAAATAGTTCCTTTCTTATATTCATTTCTTTCACCATTTTATTTAATGTCTGTTGTGTGTCTAGTATTGTGATAAGTTATATGGAGCTAATAAAGATGAGTAAGACACAGCTTATACCTTTAGGGAGCCTAGACTACTAATAAGAGAAGTTAGAAATATAAACGGGTAACTATTGTGAAAGGTTAGAAGTCATAAGAAGGATGCATGGAAGTTCAAAAGAGGCATTCAGTTTCTGATTCAAGGAAGAGAGGGAATGATTAACTTGCCTATGTTGGGAAAAGGAAGAACACTCTTGGTATCTTTGGTGTTTCACTAAATAGCTGGGCAACATCCCTCATCTATTTCCTTCTCTCTTTCAGTATCCTGTCCTAGCCTGGATACTCTACCTCTTGCCTAAGTAGTTGCATTAAATAGCCTCCTCTGTCTCTGCTCTTATTGTCCTCATAGTCAGTCACCTGTTTTACATTCACTTCTCCTGATCATTTCACTCTGTTTCTCAAAACATTTCTGTGACTATCCATTAATGGTGAAATAAGCTTTTCCACAAATCTTTTACTTGAACTAAATTGAAATGCCACTGTCCTGCTTGAAACCTTTCCTAATATCATGTCTCCACTACATCCATTTCTCAGTCACTTTGAACTGTTTTCCTATTGTATTTTGTAATATTCTTTACTATTTGCCACTTTCTGCTGCTTTGTATCATTGTGAAAGACATATTTTATCTCCCTACTAGAATCGTAATTACCTTAGGAAGTAGAGCCCTCATCTGGGGGCTCCATTATGTGAACATACTCATTTATCTGTCCATCTATCCATTTACCTGTCCCATATTTAAGCTGTTCTAGATCCCTGCTCTCATTGGAAATTGTATTCTGATGGGGATTAGACAAATGATAAACAAATAACCAGTTCTCTTATGAATAAGAGAATTTTAGGTAGAGGTAAGTGCAAGAAAATAAAATAAGGCAATATAAGTGTGATTAACATACACTATCCTGTTATTTTATCTTGTTAGATGTGTAGCATTTATGATATAAAAATGTCTGGTTTGGTTATTTTATTCTTTGAAATTAATAGCGTAGCCTCTGATTTCCATATGTGGCATAGATCACTTTGTTGAAATAATTATTGGAAAGCTTAAGAATTTGCCTTAGCTTTTAGCAATTACTCTTGACAATGTATATATTAACTGCTATAATGACCTTTCATTGTAGTTCTAATTCTTTCATTCTGAAATTTTGACGTTTTATTTTTATCATTGTTCACTTTATTTTTTATTTCTTTTTTCCAACAATGTTAATTTTAGTATTTCTAAATTGTGGTGTGTTTCACAATCGAGGCATACATTAATGTGCCTCTGGTTGTATGTGGTCTTAGCATTGAGGAACTATGGGCTATAAAGAGGAGAAAACTCCAGTAATTTCTAAGAGGAAGCATTTTTTTAAGGGTTTGTTCTATAATGGTCTATAATTATAGACCACATCAGGTCTATAATGTGTAGACCTGATCAGATTTTCATCCTGCTCAACAGAAGTCAAGTGGTAAACTCATCTATGACATTCTGTCTAAACGAACTACTAATGGATAAACTGTTCTTGCTGAGTTTGGTCTTTTGTTTAACTCAGTGTATGGTATCAGCTGAAAATATAGCTGTTGATTCAGTCTAGCCAAGCACCTGTCAGCAGAAAATAGCTTCTTGCCCTGAAACACTCAGGAATTCTGGTTAGTGCAGCCAGCTCAGCATTCCATTGAAGTGCAAATGTTTGAGATGTCTTCTTCACAAAATCCGTTTTTGTCCTCTTACTGACAGGCTGTGCTGGAGACTATTCGGAACCTGATGAATACTGATTGTGTGGTACCTGACTGGCTGCATGACATCATTTTAGGTTATGGGGATCCAAGTAGTGCACATTATTCCAAAATGCCCAATCAGATCGCCACCCTTGATTTCAATGATACATTTTTCTCCATTGAGCATTTAAAAACCAGCTTTCCTGGTCATAATGTTAAAATAACTGTGGATGACCCAGCTCTACAGATACCCCCTTTCAGGTAAAGTCAAAACTGGATATACTCCTTTTAAGCTTTCTGTAGTCAGTCTGAGTTAGGCCATCAGGACTGTAGCTAAAGTAAGTTTTGAGTATCATATCTGGGTTATGTCTGGGTAGTCTTCACCCTCACCATATAATCACTGGGATAAATTTATTTCTAATTCTTTGTGTAGTAGCTATTTTAAGACCACAGTAAAAGTAGCCTCGTGTCTTACAAGGGTTCAGTAAATGCTTTTTGTCTGAAGAGTACTATATAAACGTAGCTGTAGCATTTGACTGAAGGAATATGTGCTAGTTAATACACATAACCCTGTGATTTTGAACTTTCTTTTGTTTTAGGAAAAAATTCTCTTTTTTTCTTTTAACCCTGATTGCTTTTACAAATTTTAAATATTCATAATATAGTTATACTCAAAGTTAAAGGAGCTTTGGTTTAATTTGAGTAGAAAAAGAACAAAGTACCTGAAGTGCTGATTGCTTCATGAATTCCGTCATATGGATTAGTGGCGAAGCACTAAGAATACCTTGGTGGTAGCAGAGGACTTAATTACTTTCTTAGTTGCAAATTAGAATGTTTTTAATTAACTGTTATATATAAATATAATAATTCTGCATATTAAAATCATGTATGCTTTATAACTCCCAAACCTAGTCTTCCTCCGTACTTTCCTCATCTTGTTAATGGCAAAATCATCTTGAAATCTCAGCAGTGTTTTTTTGTTTTGGGGTTTTTTTTTTTGCGATACGCGGGCCTCTCCCGTTGCGGAGCACAGGCTCTGGACATGCAGGCTCAGCAGCCATGGCTCATGGGCCCAGCCGCTCCGTGGCATGTGGGATCCTCCCAGACCGGGGCACGAACCCGTGTCCCCTGTATCGGCAGGTGGACTCTCAACCACTGCGCTACCAGGGAAGCCCAGCACTTCAGTCTTTATAATGGCAATGTCTTTGCTCCCTCTGTCTCCTTGCTTAAACCTATTGCATGCCTTACCGCTAGAGTCATTCCATTGTCTAACTAAAAATTTGATTTTTCCTGTTGCTTATCAGAATAAGAGCTGACCATTTAGCTTCTTTGGTTCTTAACTTTTTTTTTTTTTTTTTTTTTTTGGTATTGTCTTTTTTCAGAATGTGAGCAGAGCCTGGAAAAAGTACAGAGAGAGAATTAATTTTTTAGTTTAATTTTAGGGTATTCATCGACTTCCTCAGGTACCTATGGGAAGTTGCCTGCTGAGGTATCCCTGACCCCAGGCTAAGAACTTCTGCCTTAAAGGCTTGATATTCCAAAGGTGTCAGAACAAGGCTCCAGCCTTTCTCTCTAGCCCTTATTTTCTCTATTGTGTCCTACACTTCAGCAGAACTGGCTACTTCTTTCTTCCTGGAATGTCTATTGAAATTCATTTTAGATGCCACCTTTCCCATAAAGCCTTTTCTGATTAAATGAAGGACAGTGTGTAAGGCACTTTACAGTGCATGTGCCATAAGCATATAAATTTTCTTTTGTAAACATGCTAAGTGAAAGAAGCCAGACAGAAGAAAACAAATATTGTATGATTCCATTTACATGAAATGTCCAGAATAGGACAATATAAAGACAGACTGATTGCCAGAGGCTGGGTTTAGGTTGGAATACAGAGTGACTACTTAATTGCATGGGTTTTCCTTTGGACTGATTAAAATATTCTGGCATTAGAGAGTAGTGATGATTATACAACATTGTATAAAACCCACTGAATTGAACCTTTAAAATGGTAAATTTTATATTATGTGAATATTACCCCAATTAAAAAAATAGTTATTTCCCCTAAAAAAACAAAATAAATATATAAATAAATGTTTCTTCTTTGATTCTCCTTTAATCAGATGACTTTTTTCTTAATCTAAACACCCTTAACTGCATTTTAATGCTTTTAAATATACTTTTTTCAAAATTTATATGCAGATAGTAAGTTCCTTTAAACTATAAATGTTTCTTACTCATCTGACTATCCTCTGTACAATGTCATGCACAAGATAGGTGCTTGGTAAATTGTTGTTAATTGTAAAAATGAACAAGGTTTTGGTCTTGTAGGATAACTTTTCCAGTAAGAAATGGAAAGGGGAAGAAAAGGAAGGATGCAGAGAAGGAAGATGAAGACACTGAAGAGGCAAAAACTTTAATTGTTGAACCTCATGTTATTCCTAATAGAGGTCCTTATCCTTACAACCAGCCCAAACGGTAATTTCACTATTTCTGCTAATTGTAATAATGAATAATAGTTTGCTATTTCAAGTGGATTAGTAATATTTAAAAATTTTTCTGATTTTAAAAATTATTTAGAAACTTCTGTTTCTGCACCCTATTTACTTCTCTTCTGTTAGTTTTGGCCATTTGTAGTAATATTTTTGGCCATTCTGTAGTAATATTTCAAAAAGAAACATTTTCAGGTACTATGAGAAATAAATATTAACAGTCTACCTTAATGTGAGCACAAGGTTCTTACTTCATGACGATTGTTGCATTTAGCAGCTACCCTTGTGCTTGTGTGCCATGACTAATAAAGTGGCATTGTATTTGGTGTTAGATTTGGAACTAGAATTTTGACACTCTTGTTAAGATCTGGGCTGGGCTAAACATATTGAAAAATAACTAGTCTTTTCTTTCCACAAAATTCATTCAGTTTTAATTGGTCTGTGGAGGGGCGGAGGTAAAGAGAGTCATTCAGAAGAGATTGGGTCAGACGTGTAGGATGTAAAGTTCTTGAGATCTGCTGTGCAACATTGTGCTTATAGTTAACAACACTGTACTGTACATTTAAAATTTGTTAAGAGGGTATATCTTATTTTATGTACTTTTTACTGCACACACAGCCCACAGAAAGGGCTGGATTGGGAGGAGGAAGAAATTGGGAAACAAGGGGCAAATATAGAGCAGATGTTCAGACCTCTGGTCATTGTTGTCTAAATTCTTACTAATGTCATCCATCTTTATTTTTAACGAACTTCTTATCAACTCTTATTTGAAGGAATACAATTCAGTTCACTCATACACAGATAGAGGCCATCCGTGCTGGAATGCAGCCTGGGCTAACTATGGTAAGAGAGTTACTGTTCTACAGGTTCTTAAATGGATTCAGACTAGAAGTGTCAGATTTTCAGCATGTATTCTGTTTTAAGCCCAAAAACCCAACTGAATTAAGTGTTTATAAGTAATTGTGGCGTCTTATGTGTATGGACGCTACTCATTTCAATGTTCATAAATAAAGTTTTGTTAGAACCTCACTGTGGCCATTCATTTATGTATTGCCTGTAGCCATTTTTGTGCCACCACAGCAGAGTTTAAATACTTGCAGCAGAGACTGTATGGGCCACAAAGAGTAAAATGTTTACTTGCTGGCCCTGTACAGAAAAAGTCTGTTGACAATGCTTTAGAAATGTGTTTAATTTCCAAGTATTTGAAGGTTTTTACTGATTTCTGGTCTAAGTCCATTATGGTCAGAGAACATACTTTCTATGATTTCAATTTTTTTTAATTTATTAAGGTTTTTTTTTATGGCCCAGGATATGATTTATTGGTGAATATTCTGTGTGCACTTGAAAAGAATGTGTCTTCTGTTGTCTTGGGTGGCGTGTCCTGTTTATGTCAATGAAATCCATTTGGTTGATGCTGTTATTCAGTACTTCTCTATCCCTGCTGGTATTCCACATACTATTGCTGTTGCTGACTGAGAGAGGAGTATTGAAGTCTCCAACTATAATTGTGAATTTGTTTCTCCTTTCAGTTCTGTCCATTTTTGCTTCATGTATTTTAAAGCTTTATGGATATGTACATACACTTTCAGGGTTGTTGTGTCTTCTTGGTGAATTGACACCTTTGTTATGTATAATGTCTGTCTTCATCACTGGTAATTTTCTTTACTCTAAAGTCTACTTTGATATTAATGTAGCCACCACAGCTTTCTTTTGATTAGTGTTTACATGATATATCTTTTCCCATCAGTTTACTTCTAACCTACCTATTATATTTGAAGTGAGTTCCTTGTAGACAGCATATAGTTGGTGCGTGGTTTTTTTTTTTTCTCCATTCTGACAAGTCTCTGCTTTTAATTGGTGTGTTTAGTCCATTTACATTTAATGTACTTATTAATGTGTTTGGGTTTAGGGCTACCATTTTATTATTTGTTTTATGTTTGTTCCCTTTTTTGTGTGTTCCTGTTTCCCTTTTCCTGCCTTCTTCTGAGTTATTTGAATAGTTTTTAGTGTTTCATTTATATTTATCTATTTTGTTCTTTTATTATATCTCTTGTATAGGTTTTTCTTAACGGCTGCTCTAGAGAATTACAATATACATACTTAACCTTTTCACAGCCTACTTAGAATCAGTATTCTGTCTCTTAAATTGATTGGAGAATCCTTGCTTCTGTATAGGCCCCTTTACCTTCCCCTTTTATGTTGTAGTTGTCATATGTTTTACCTGTAAATACACTGAAAATACCATCAGGGCAATATTAGAATTTTTTTCTTGCAAACATCAAACATATTTTAAAGAACTCCAGAGGAGAAGAATAGTCTGTTATATTTACCATTTATCCTTTATTCCTGATATCTCAAGTATCCTCTGGTATCATTTCCTTTGTCTGAAGGATTTCTTTTACCAGATTTTTTTTTTTTTTTTTTGCGGTACACGAGCTTCTCACTGTTGTGGCCTCTCCCATTGTGGAGCACAGGCTCTGGACGCGCAGGCTCAGGGGCCATGGCTCACAGGCCCAGCCGCTCCATGGCATGTGGGATCCTTCCGGACTGGGGCACGAACCCGTGTCCCCTGCATCGGCAGGCAGACTCTCAACCCCTGCGCCACCAGGGAAGCCCCCTTTTACCAGTTTTAAGAGCAGATCAGCTAACAATGAATTACCTTTATTTTCCTTCATATGAGAATGTCTCTAATTCATCTTCATTCTTTAAAGACATTTTCACTGGACAAAGAATATTGCATTGATAGTTTTCTCCTTTCAGCAATTTAAAAATGTTATTACACTTCCTTTTGGCTTCCATGGTTCTGATGAGAAGTCCACAGTCATTTGAAACATCTTTTTGCTATATGTAATATAGCATTTTTCTCTGGTTGCTATTAAGATTTTTTTCTCTGTCTTTAGATTCCAACCATTTAATTATTATGTGTCTGGCCTTAGATTTCTTTGGGATTATTCTGTTTATGGTTAAATGAGCTTCTTGAATCTGCGATTTATGTCTTTTGCCAGATTGGGGAAATTTTCAGCCATTATTTCTTTAAATACTTTTTCTACACTGCATGCTTTTCCCCTTTCTAGGATTTGAAAGATATGTTATAGCTTTTAATATTGCCTCATAGTTTCACAAGGCTGTGTGTATTATTTTTTTAATCTTTTTTTTCTGCTTGTTGTTCAGGTTGGGTGATTTCTGTTGATTTGTCCTCAAGTTCACTAACTCTGTCTTGTCCATTCTTCATTGAACTTACCCAGCGAATTTTTACATTTATCTTTCAGTTTTAAAATCTCCATTTTCTAGCAATGTGATAACTTAGTAGTTTGCTATGTGTTCATCTGCCTTTTAGGTTGTGGGCCCACCAGGTACAGGAAAAACAGATGTGGCAGTCCAAATCATATCCAACATCTACCACAATTTCCCAGAGCAGAGGACTCTGATTGTTACTCATTCCAATCAGGTAAGAGAGAGTGTATGTGCGTGTGCATGCATGCATGTGCACACATGCATGTATGAAGTGGACATGCATGTATGGAGCGGGAGATGCATGAAAGCACAATGGAGATTTCTGCTTATATGATAACTTGATTATGGGCTCACAGAATACCAGGAAAGGCTGATGAGCATAGTGTTTGTTATTGAGTTAATCTTGGATTATCACTTGTTCATGACCAGACCATATTGAGAAAAATATAAAAACAGTCTTTTATTTTGAATAGAGGCAGTCCAAATGTGGAAAAGCTGAGAAGAATATTTGGATATGTGGTAATTGCCTTTTTCTCCCATCATCCATGCTAAGCTAGACCTTTTACTTTGAGATCAAAAGCATTACCCCTTACTAGTAGTATTTTTCTACTAGTAGAATGGATATTCCTAAAAGACTAAATCCAGATCATATTAATACTGGATTGAATTTTAAATCCTTATAAAATATGCATGTGAATATGTATATTACATGGAAGGACAATTTTAGGTTGCAGTTCCAATACATAAGGCATTTATAAATAGCTAAAACAAACTCCTTTCTTGTAAATAATGGATGAAAAATGGTCTTTACATCTGTATGTGTGCTGAGGTAATTATTCGGAAGCTGTCACTACCATAGAAATGAAAAAGAACAAGTGATATTAACTCTAATGTAAAATGTGACAGGGAGCTAGCTCTCAGAACATTCTGAAACATGTTATGAAACTCACATGGTAGTCTAAATCTTGTTTTCTCTGAATGCGTATTAACAATAGTGGGGTTTACGTATATTGAAGAATCCTTGTTTTCTCTGAATGCGTATTAACAATAGTGATTTCAGTTGACCAATTCTTTAAAAAAGTTGGTCTACAAAGAAACACTGAGTGTTTAGAATGCTAAATGTTATTTATGGTTATTCATCAACTTAATCTCAGTATTTTAAAATTAATACTATCCAATTCATTCACTTATGTTTTTATTTTTTTAAAGTTTATAAGTAACTGGCCTGGTGTACTAAAATTGTGCACAAGAGAGGGTTAAGACTTTATCTTGATAAAAGAAACAAACTGTGTAAAGACTTTACTATTTAATAAAATTCAGTCTGTAATAATGTTACCTATTTGCAGATTCTTAGAATGAATAAGGGATTTTTCAGTGTTGTTTTAACATAATATTTTTTAGTAAATTTTGTCATAACTTGATAATGACTTTCTATAGTATCCTCTGCTTATGACTGTCTTGTGTAGCACAATTATAGAGAAGGTTATTTTACAAAAATAGCCAAAGATTTCTTTACTCCTTTGATAATCAGACCATCCTCTTAAACGCAAGTTGTTGATTTTTCACAACTGTTTTGTTTACCAGATCTTGGTTCCCATCTATAATTCAAGCAGTTCTCCAACATTACTTTAATTCATGATGAAATCTTGCAGTTTTTTCTGAGATTGCAATGTGCTAGTATTTTTTGTCCCCTAAATCTATGTGGTTCGTGAGTTTGGATAGGAAAAGTTTGGACAGTGAATAATGCCATGTGGTCTGATCTATTGCATCTCAAGTTTTAGATGGAAAATATCAAGAGTTTAGATAGCGTGAATTTTTTTCCTGAAGATTTATGTTTATCTCATCAGTTTCTGAGCTCTAATTGCTAGAATTTTGATAGCAAAGGATATCTGTATACCTTATATAGCCTGGATGTTTACAAGACTGGATGTTGACCTCATGGGCGGGGTTAAACTAGTGGTAAATTGGGAGAAATATTTGAGTGGGGGCTAATTTTTAAATGTCATTTTATTAGCGTATCTTTCCATGCAATGAAACTTTTGCCTTTCTGCAAAACCTTATAACTGCAGATGTTCAGATAGTAAATACTAGGATTTCAGGGAGCCCCAAATACGAACATTTCATAGGTAAATGGCTTTCATCAGAACAGTTTGCGATGAGTTCTCTGCTTCTTATTGTATAGAGAGCTAATTTAGACTTTCAGTCTAAGATTTGAATGATGCACTTTGCTCTCTTGTGATCCTTTTGAAGTATTCTACCCACACATCTCCTAAGAGGACTTCTCCATCCTTTTCAGTTTTCTGCAACTCATGGAAATTCTGTTAAATAAAATGAAACTTAATGTGATTGTTAATTATTTTACTAGTTTTTACTACTTGAGAGAAATACATACTGAGCCAAAGCCTTCTCTTTTCATAAATTATCAGAGATGTAATGGATAGATGGTTTTTATGATTTCCAGTTACTAATTTGACGAAGTATATGTATGTAGCAATATCAGAAATCAATAAAAATACTGTTTTGTTTAAATTATAAATGGCCTTAATATAAGATGTTTCCTTCTGTGTTTTTACTTTGATTCTTATCTGACTGGGCAATGCTCATTCATTTCTATCCTTCTGATTGGTAGTTTTTGTTACTTTTAAAGGAGCCTACTGATTCTGTAAAATTCTCCATCATTCTTTTTTTTTTATTCTCCAGGCCCTGAACCAGTTGTTTGAGAAAATCATGGCTTTAGACATTGACGAGCGTCACCTCCTGCGTCTTGGTCATGGAGAAGAAGAGCTGGAGACGGAGAAAGATTTCAGCAGGTGAGCAAACGGGGATTAGTTTTGAAACGGTATACAAAGAATTTTTAACCTTCTCCTCTCTTTCTTTAATAAAGAACAACTGAATTCTGAGGGGTTCTAGTATAACCTACTTAGGCTATACTAATTGAACCCAAAGTCTGTTCAGGATTTCCCTCTGCTCCAGTTCTGCATGTTTATGCCATTTTTTTCCTCATACAGTTATTTCAGTGAAGAGAGTTATCTTTTCATCTTGTTGAAATTGCATATATCCATTTGCTCACTATTTATTGAAGTAATTTTTAATGTTGCCAAACCCAAACTGTACAACGTTATGCAATTCCTGTTCACATTTCATCTACACATTTAATTTGCATATATTTTAGACACCAATTAACTGGATTCATTTAATGAAATGCAGTTGGAAATTAATGATAGTATAAGCTTTGGGATTGTAAATATTACTTCAGGAACTTATTGCCAGTTTAGCTGGACTTTATGCTTAATATTACATATTGTAAGGTGACTAAAACTTTAGAAGTCAAATTTCTTCTGCTGTTAGTATTTTGGTTTTTTCCTTTAAAGTTGCTTTATGATAGCTCATTTCATTTATATTTAAATTCATTTTTAAAGCATAATTTCAGTCAATAGGCATAGTTAACAGCTGTACATAATAAATACAGCCTTTGACTATTGAACATTACTTTTGACTAAATAGATTATAGACATCAAAAGAGCTAAAAGATTATTAACTTATGTTGCATTTATTTTGAGTTCTTGTATTAAAGAGATCACACAACAGTTTTTCTTTTTAACCTCTTTATACGAGTATAATTGCTTTACAGTGTTGTGTTAGTTTCTGCTGTTATAACAAAGTGAATCAGCTAAATGTATACATATATCCCCATATGCCCTTCCTCTTGCGTCTCCCTCCCACCCTCCCTATCTCACCTCTCTAGGTGGTCACAAAGCACCGAGCTGATCTCCCTGTGCTATGCAGCTGCTTCCCACTAGCTATCTGTTTTACATTTGGTAGTGTATATATGTCAATGCTACTCTTTCACTTCAGCCCAGCTTACCCTTCCCTCTCCCCGTGTCCTCAAGTCCATTCTCTACATCTGCATCTTTATTCCTGTCCTGCCCCTAGGTTCATTAGAACCATTTTTCTTTTTTTTTTTAGATTGCATATATATGTGTGTTGGCATATGGTATTTGTTTTTCTCTTTCTGACTTCACTCTGTATGACAGACTCTGGGTCCATCCTCCTCACTACAAATAACTCAATTTCGTTTCTTTTTATGGCTGAGTAATATTCCATTATATATATCTGGCACATCTACTTTATCCATTCATCTGTCGATGGACACTTAGGTTGCTTCCCTGTCCTGGCTATTGTAAATAGTGCTGCAGTGAACATTGTGGTACTTGTCTCTTTTTGAATATATGCCCAGTAGTGAGATTGCTAGGTCATATGCCAGTTCTATTTTTAGTTTTTTAGGGAACCTCCATACTGTTCTCCATAATGGCTGTATCAATTTACATTCCCACCAACAGTGCAAGAGGGTTCCCTTTTCTCCACACCCTCTCCAGCATTTATTGTTTCTAGATTTTTTGATGATGGCCATTCTGACCAGTGTGAGATGATACCTCACTGTGGTTTTGATTTGCATTTCTCTAATGATTAGTGATGTTGAGCATCCTTTCATGTGTTTGTTGGCGATCTGTGTATCTTGGGAGAAATGTCTATTTAGATCTTCTGCCTATTTTTGCATTTGGTTTTTTATTTATTTGATATTGAGCTGCATGAGCTGCTTGTAAAGTTTGGAGATTAATCCTTTGTCAGTTGCTTCATTTGCAAATATTTTCTCCTATTCTGAGGGTTGTCTTTTCATCTTGCTTATGGTTTCCTTTGCTGTGCAAAAGCTTTTAAGTTTCATTAGGTCCCATCTGTTTATTTTTGGTTTTATTTCCATTTCTCTAGGAGGTGGGTCAAAAAGCGTCTTGCTATGATTTATGTCATAGAGTGTTCTGCCTATGTTTTCCTCTAAGAGTTTTATAGTGTCTGGCCTTATATTTAGGTCTTTAATTCATTTTGAGTTTATTTTTGTGTATGGTGTTAGGAATTGTTCTAATTTCATGCTTTCACACATAGCTGTCCAGTTTTCCCACCACCGCTATTGAAGAGGTTGTCTTTTCTCCATTGTATATTCTTGCCTCCTTTATCAAAGATAAGGGGATTATACATGTGTGAGTTTATCTATCTCTGGGCTTTCTATCCTGTTCCATCGATCTATATTTCTGTTCTTGTGCCAGTACCATACTGTCTTGATTACTGTAGCTTTGTAGTATAGTCTGAAGTCAGGGAGCCTGACTCCTCCAGCTCCGTTTTTCGTTCTCAAGATTGCTTTGGCTATTCGGGGTCTTTTGTGTTTCCATACAAATTGTGAAATTTTTTTGTTCTAGTTCTGTGAAAAATGCCATTGGTAGTTTGCTAGTGATTGCATTGAATCTGTAGATTGCTTTGAGTAGTATAGTCATTTGCACAGTGTTGATTCTTCCAACCCAAGAACATGGTATATCTCTCCATCTGTTTGTATCATCTTTAATTTCTTTCATCAGTGTCTTATAGTTTTCTACATACAGGTCTTTTGTCTCCTTAAGTTCGTTTATTCCTAGGTATTTTATTCTTTTTGTTGCAATGGTAAATGGGAGTGTTTCCTTCATTTCTCTTTCAGATTTTTCATCATTAGTGTGTAAGAATGCAAAAGATTTCTGTGCATTAATTTTGTATCCTGCTACTGTACCAAATTCATTGATTAGCTCCAGTAGTTTTCTGGTAGCATCTTTAGGATTCTCTGTGTATAGTATCATGTCACCTGCAAACAGTGACAGTTTTACTTCTTCTTTTCCAATTTGGATTCCTTTTATTTCTTTTTCTTCTGTGATTGCTATGGCTAAAACTTCCAAAACTATGTTAAATAACAGTGGTGAGAGTGGGCAACCTTGTCTTGCTCCTGATCTTAGAGGAAATGGTTTCAGTTTTTCACCATTGAGAATGATGTTGGCTCTGGGTTTGTCATATATGGCCTTTATGATGTTGAGGTAGGTTCCCTCTCTGCCTCCTTTCTGGAGAGTTTTTATCATAAATGGGTGTTGCATTTTGTCAAAAGCCTTTTCTGCATCTACTGAGATTATCATATGGTTTTTATCCTTCAATTTGTTAATATGGTGTATCACATTGATTGATTTGTGTATATTGAAGAATCCTTGCATTCCTTGGGTAAACCCCACTTGGTCATGCTGTATGATCCTTTTACTGTGCTGTTGGATTCTGTTTGCTAGTATTTTGTTGAGGACTTTTGCATCTATGTTCATCAATGATACTGGCCTGTAGTTTTCTTTTTTTGTGAAATCTGTCTAGATTTGGTATCAGGGTGATGGTGGCCTCATAGGATGACTTTTGGAGTGTTCCTCCCTCTGCTATATTTTGGAAGAGTTTGAGAAGGGTATGTGTTAGCTCCTCTCTAAATGTTTGATAGAATTCACCTGTGAAACCGACTGGTCCTGGGCTTTTGTTTGTTGGAAGATTTTTAATCACAGTTTCAGTTTCAGTGCTTGTGATTGGTCTGTTCATATTTTCTATTTTTTCCTGGTTCAGCCTCAGAAGGTTGTGCTTTTCTAAGAATTTGTCTGTTTCTTCCAGGTTGTCCATTTAACTGGCATATAATGCTTGTAGTAATGTCTCATGATCCTTTGTATTTCTGCAGTATCACTTGTTACTTCTTTTTCATTTCTAATTCTGTTGATTTGAGTCTTCTCCCTTTTTTTTCTTGATGAGTCTGGCTAATGGTTTATTAATTTTTTTTTATCTTCCCAAAGAACCAGCTTTTAGTTTTATTGATCTTTGCTATTGTTTCCTTCATTTCTTTTTCATTTACTACTGATCTGATCTTTATGATTTCTTTCATTCTGCTAACTTTGGGGGTTTTTTGTTCTTTCTCTAATTGCTTTAGGTGTCAGGTTAGGTTGTTTATTTGAGATGTTTCTTGTTTCTTGAGGTAGGATTGTATTGCTATAAACTTTCCCCTTAGAACTGCTTTTGCTGAGTCCCATAGATTTTGGGTCATCGTGTTTTCATTGTCATTTGTTTCTAGGTATTTTTTGATTTCCACTTTGTTTTCTTCAGTGATATCTTGGTTATTTAGTAGTGTATTGTTTAGCCTCTGTGTGTTTGTAGCTTTTACAGTTTTTTTCCTGTAATTGATATCTGGTCTAATAGCATTATGGTCGGAAAAGTTACTTGATACGATTTCAGTTTTCTTAAATTTACCAAGGCTTGATTTGTGACGGAAGATATGTTTTATCCTGGAGAATGTTCCATAAACACCTGAGAAGAAAGTGTATTCTATTGTTTTTGGATGGAATGTCCTATAAATATCAATTAAGTCCATCTTGGTTAATGTGTCCTTTAAACCTTGTGTTTCCTTATTTATTTTCATTTTGGATGATCTGTGCACTGGTGAAAGTGGGGTGTTAAAAGATCTCTACTTTTATTGTGTTACTGTTGATTTCCCCTTTAATGGCTGTAAACATTTGCCTTATGTATTGAGGAGCTTCTGTGTTGGGTGCATAAATATTTACAATTGTTATCTTCTTGGATTGATCCCTTGATCATTATGTAGTGTTGTTCTTTGTCTCTTGTAATAGTCTTTAAAGTCTGTATTTTCTGATATGAGAATTGCTATTCCATCTTTCTTTTTATTTCCATTTGCATGGAATATCTTTTTCCATCCCCTCACTTTCAGTCTGTATGTGTCCCTACGTCTGAAGTGGGTCTCTTGTAGACAACATATATATGGGTCTTGTTTTTGTATCCATTCAGCCAGTCTGTGTCTTTTGGTTGGAGCATTTAATCCATTTACATTTAAGGTAATTATTGATATGTATGTTCCTATTACCATTTTCTTAAATGTTTTGGGTTTGTTTTTGTAGGTCTTTTCCTTCTCTTGTGTTTCCTGCCTAGAGAAGTTCCTTTACTTTTTGTTGTAAGGCTGTTTTGGCAGTGCTGAATTCTCTTGGCTTTTGCTTGTCTGTAAAGGTTTTAATTTCTCCATTGAATCTGAATGAGATCCTTGCTGGGTAGAATAATCTTGGTTGTAGGTTTTTCCCTTTCATCACTTTAATATGTCCTGCCATTCCCTTCTGGCTTGCAGAGTTTCTGCTGAAAGATCAGCTGTTAACCTTTATGGGGATTCCCTTGTATGTTATTTGTTGCTTTTCCCTTGCTACTTTTAATATTTTTTTCTTTGTATTTATTTTTTGATAGTTTGATTAATATGTGTCTTGGCATGTTTCCCCTGGGATTTATCCTGTATGGGACTCTCTGTGCTTCCTGGACTTGATTGACTATTTCCTTTCCCATGTTAGGGAAATTTTCAACTATAATCTCTTCAAATATTTTCTCTTTCTTTTTGTCTTCTTCTTCTGGGAGGCATATAATTTGAATGTTGTTGCTTTTAACGTTGTCCCAGAGGTCTCTGAGACTGTCCTCAGTTCTCTTCATTCCTTCTACTTTATTCTGCTCTGTGGTAGTTATTTCCATTATTTTATCTTCCAGGTCACTTATCCCTTCTTCTGCCTGTTATTCTGCTATGGAGTCCTTCTAGAGAATTTTTAATTTCATTTATTGTGCTGTTCGTCATTGTTTGTTTGCTCTTTAGTTTTTCTAGGTGCTTGTTAAACGTTTCTTGTATTTTCTCCATTCTGTTTCCAAGATTTGGGATCATCTTTACTATCATTATTCTGAATTCTTTTTCAGGTAGACTGCCTATTTCCACTTCATTTATTTGGTCTGATGGGTTTTTACCTTGCTCCTTCATCTGCTGCATATTTCTCTGTCTTCTCATTCTGTTTATCTTACTTCGTTTGGTGTCTCCTTTTCGCAGGCTGCAGGTTCATAGTTCCCGTTGTTTTTGGTGTCTGCCCCCAGTGGCTGAGGTTGGTTCAGTGGCTTGTGGAGGGGTCTGGTGCCTGTGTTCTGGTGGGTGGGGCTGGATTTTGTCTTTCTGGAGGGCAGGGCTGTGTCCATTTGGTGTGTTTTGGGGTGTCTATGAACTTAGTATGATTTTAGGCAGCCTTTCTGCTAATGGGTGGGGTTGTGTTCCTGTCTTGCTAGTTGTTCAGTATGGGGTGTCCAGCACTGGAGTTTGCTGGCTGTTGGGTGGAGCTTGGTCTTAGCTTTGAGATGGAGATCTGTGGGAGAACTCTTGCCGATTGATATTACATGGGGCTGGGAGGCCTCTGGTGGTCCAATGTCCTGATCTCGGCTTTCCCACCTCAGAGGCTCAGGCCTGACACCAGGCTGGAGCACCAAGACCCTGTCAGCCACATGGCTCAGAATAAAAGGGAGAAAAAAAGAAAGAAAGAAGGAAAGAAAAAATTATATAAATAAATAAATAAATAAATATTTTTAATTTAGTTATTTAGTTATTTTATTTAAATATTTTTTAAAGTTATTAAAATAGAGAAAATAATAAAAATTAAAAAGAGAGCAACCAAACCAGGAAACAAATCCACTAATGATAACAAGCACTAAACTAAGATAAACATAAAAATCAGAAACAAATCAGTCGCACGCAGCAAACCCCAAGTCTACAGTTGCTCCCAGAGTCCACCACCACAATTTTGAGATGATTCGTTGTCTATTCAGGTATTCTGGAGAGGCAGCGTACATCAAGTTGATTGTGGGGATTTAATCTGCTGCTCCTGAGGCTTCACGGAGAAGTTTCCCTTTCTCTTTGTTTGCACAGCTCTTGGAGTTCAGCTTTAATTTTGGCCCACCTCAGCATGTAGGTTGCCCTCTGGCATCTGTTCACCGCCCAGACAGGAGGGTGTTAAAGCGGTGGCTGATTAGGGGGCTCTTGCTTATTCAGGCCGGGGGGAGGGAGACGTGTGCTAGTTACAATTGGAATATGGGGTGAGACTGAGGCGGCAGAGGCTGGCGTGACGTTGCAACAGCCTGGATGCGCCATGTCGTCTCCCGGGGAAGTTGTCCCTGGATCACGGGACCCTGGCAGTGGAGGGCTGCACAGGCTCCCAGGGGCTGGGAAGGGGAGGCGGGTGTGGACAGTGATCTGTGTTTGCACACAGGCTTCTTGGTGGCTGCAGGAGCAGCCTTAGCATCTCATGCCTGTCTCTGGGGACCGTGCTGATAGCTGCGGCTCACGCGCATTTCTGGAGCTCGTTTAGGTGGTGCTCTGAATCCCCTCTCCTCTCGCACCCCGAAACAGTGGCCTCTTGCCTTTTTTTTTTTTTTTGGGCAGTATGCGGGCCTCTCACTGTTGTGGCCCCTCCCGTTGCGGAGCACAGGCTCCGCACGCATAGGCCCAGTGGCCATGGCTCACGGGCCCAGCCGCTCCGCAGCATGTGGGATCCTCCTGGACCGGGGCATGAACCCACATCCCCTGCATTGGCAGGAGGACTACCTCTTGCCTTTTAGGAAGCTCCAGACTTTTTCCCAGACTCCCTCCCGGCTGTGGTGCACTAGCCCCCTTCAGGCTATGTTCACGGAGCCAACCCCAGTCGTCTCCCTGGGATCCGACTGAAGCCCGAGCCTCGGCTCGCAGCCCCGCCCGCCCCGGCGGGTGAACACACGAGCCTCTCGGGCTGGCGAGCGCCGGTCGGCGCCGATCCTCTGTGCGGGAATCTCTCCGCTTTGCCCTCCGCGCCCCCGTTGCTGCGCTCTCCTCCGCGGCTTCGAAGCTCCCCCTCCGCGGACCCCCCCGCCCCGTCTCCACCCGCGAAGGGGCTTCCTAGTGTGTGGAGACCTTTCCTCCTTCACAGCTCCCTCCCACTGGTGCAGGTGCCGTCCCTATTCTTTTGCCTTTTTTTTTTTTTCTTTTGCCCTACCCAGGTACGTGGGGAGTTTCTTGCCTTTTGGGGGGTCTGAGGTCTCCTGCCAGCGTTCAGTAGGTGTTCTGTAGGAGTTGTTCCACATGTAGATGTATTTCTGATGTATTTGTGGGGAGGAAGGTGATCTCCGCGTCTTACTCCTCTGCCATCTTGAAGGTCCCCCTCCCAAAATATTTTAGCTTCTGAAAAGTCAGAGGGCAACATCAACACACATTAATTTATTGAGGGCTGTAGATTCTTAATTTTGGATCAGGTTGTAATGCTTCCCTGAGTTCTTCCCATTGGTATTTCTTATTATCAAACCTAACTTACACAAGTGGGCTCAACTCTAAAATCTACCAATCCATAATTCATCGAATGTATGGGTTCTCATGGTATGCTAAATAGTGTAATTGTAAGTGTGGTACAGTTCAATTTCTGGTATTTAAAGATATTATAATAGAAAAGCAGAGAATTTAAAAAATGATTTCAGGTACTACCATGTTTCTCAGGAAAAACCTACTTTTTGCTTTCTGATAGGCAAGTCAAGCTCCAGATCTTGTTAATAATGTGTGTGCTTGTTTGATTGTGCATTTATTTCATATTTCTCTCTTTGTCATAATTAAAAAGAAAAATAGTGAATATTGTTTCACAATAAAATTAATATCACTTTCCCTAAACAAAAATGTTTGTATCTAGTAAGATAGTGGAGAGAGAGTGATCACTCATAATGCTACTTCTCCCAAACAAGTTTTTATTAGTCTCTTTTTCAATAATCATCTGTAACTATTTATAATTGTGTACAGGCATACTGCAGAGACTTTGCAGATTCAGTTCCAGACCATCATAATCAAGTGCATATCACAATAAAGCGAGTCACATGGATTTTTTGGCTTCCCAGTGCATATAAAAGTATTGTTTACACTATACTATAGTCTACTAAGCATGCAGTAGCATTATGTCTAAAAAAACAATGTACATGCCTTAGTTAAAAAATACTTTATTACTAAAAATTGCTAGGCATCATCTGAGCCTTCAACAGGCTGTAATCTTTGCTGGTGAGGGTCTTGCCTCAGCGTTGATAGCTGCTGACTGATCAGGGTTGTGGTTGCTGAAGGTGCAGTGGGAGGGGCTATGGCAACTTACTAAAATGAGACAGCAATGAAGTTTGCCATGTGGATTGAATCTTGATTTCTCTGTAGCAGGCAATGCTGCTTGGTAGTATTTTACCCACAATAGAACTTCTTTCAAAATTAGAGTCAATCCTACCAAACTCTGCTGCTACTTTGTCAACTAAATTTATGTAATATTCTAAATCCTTTGTGGTTATTTCAACAGTCTTCATGTCATCTTCACCAGCAATAGATTCCATCTCAAGAAACTTCTTTCTTTGCTCTCCCATAAGAGGCAACTCCTCATCTGTTAAAGTGTTATCTTGAGATTGAGGCAATTCAGTCCCATCTTCAGGTTCTACTTATGATTCTAGTTCTCTTGCTACTTCTACCACAACTACAGTTTTTTTTTTCCTCCACTGAAGTCTTAATCCCCTGAAAGTCATCCAGGAGGGTTAGGATCAACTTCTTCCAAACTCCTGTTAATTTTGATATTTTGACCTCTTCCAGTGAATCATGAATGTCCTTAATGGCATCTAAAATGGTGAATCCTTTCCGGAAGGTTTTCAGTTTACTTTGCCCAGAACCATAAGAGGAATCGCTGTCTGTGGCAGCTATAGTCTTACAAAATGTATTTCTTAAATAATAAGACTTGGAAGTCAAATGACTCCTTGATGCATGGGCTGCAGAACAGATGTTGTGTTAGCAGGACTGAAAACAACATGAATCTCATTGTACATCTCCTTCAGAGTTCTTGGGTACCAGGTGCATTGTCGATGAGCAGTATTTTTTTTTTTTTTTTGCGGTACGCGGGCCTCTCGCTTTTGTGGCCTCTCCCGTTGTGGAACACAGGCACCAGACGTGCAGGCTCAACGGCCATGGCTCACGGGCCCAGCCCCTCCGCAGCATGTGGGATCTTCCCAGACCCGGGCACGAACCCGTATCCCCTGCATCGGCAGGCGGACTCTCAACCACTGTGCCACCAGGGAAGCCCGAGCAGTAATATTTTGAAAGGAATCTTCTTCCCGAGCAGGAGGTGCAAACAGTGGGCTTAAAATATTCAGTAAACTGTGTTGTAAACAGATGTGCTGTCATCCAGGCTTTGTTCCATTAACAGAGCGCAAGCCGAGTAGATTTAGCATAAGTCTTAAGGGCCCTAGGATTTCTGGAATGGTGAATGAGCATTGGCTTCAACTTAGAGTCACCAGCAGCATTAGCCCCTAACAAGAGAGTCAGCCTGTCCTTTGAACCTTTGAAGATGGGCACTGACTTCTCCTCTCTAGCTATGGAAGTCCTAGATGGCATCTTCTTCCAATAGAAGGCTGTATTTTTTCTACACTGAAAATCTGTTGTTTAGTGTAGCCACCTTCGTTATCACAGCTAGATCTTTTGTATAACTTGCTGCAGCTTCTACATCAGCACTTGCTGCTTCACGCTGCACTTTTACGTTTTGGAGGCAGCTTCTTTCCTAAAACCTCATGAACCAGCCTTGGCTAGATTCAGACTCTTCTGCTGCAGCTCCCTCACCTATCTCAACCTTACTAGAATTAAAGAGAGTGAGTTATGGCCTTGCTTTCTCTGGATTAGGCTTTGACTTAAGAGAATGTTGTGGCTAGTTTGATCTTCTGTCCAAACCACTAAAGCTTTTTTCATATCAACAATAAGGCTGTTTTACTTTCTTATCATTCGTGTGTTCACTGGAGTATCACTTTTTTAAAAATTAATTAATAATTTTTGGCTGCGTTGGGTCTTTGTTGCTGCGCCTGGGCTTTCTCTAGTTGCGGTGAGCAGGGGGCTACTCTTCATTGTGGTGCGTGGGCTTCTCATTGTGGTGGCTTCTCTTATTGTGGAGCATGGGCTCTAGGTGCACGGGCTTCAGTAGTTGAGGCACGCGCGCTTAGTAGTTGTGGCTCATGGGCCCTAGAGCACAGGCTCAGTAGTTGTAGTGCACAGGCTTGGTTGCTCCGCAGCACGTGGGATCTTCCTGGACCAGGGATCAAACGTGCGTCCACTGCATTGGCAGGCGGAGTTTTAACCACTGTGCCACCAGGGAAGTCCCTGGAATAGCACTTTTAATTCCCTTCAAGAACTTTTCCTTTGCGTTCACAACTTCACTAACTGTTTGGTGCAAGAGACGTAGCTTTTGGCCTGTCTCAGCTTTCAACATGCCTTCCTCCCTAACCTTAATTATTTCTAGCTTTTGATTTGAAGTGAGACATGCAACTGAACACTGAGAGCCCATTGTAGGGTTATTAATTGGCCTTAACTTCAGTATTGTTGTGTCTCAGGGAATAAGGAGGCCTGAGGAGAGGGAGAAAGACGGGGGAATGGCCAATTGATGGAGCACATCAGAACACACACGCAACATTTATCGGTTAAGTTTGCCGTCTTGCATGGTCATGGTTTGTGGCACCCTAAAACAATTACAATAGTAATATCAAAGATTACATATCACAGGTAGCAAATGTAATAATAATGAAAATGTTTGAAATAATTCAAGAATTTCCAAAATGTGACATAGAGACGTGAAGTTAGCAAATGCTGTTGGAAAAAAACAGCACTGATAGACTTGCTCAATGCAGGGTTACCAAAAACCTTCAATTTGTAAAAAATGCAGTATCTGCAAAGTGCAATAAAGTGAAGCACAATAAAATGAGGTTTTCCTGTACCTTGCTTTTTAAAATTAATTAGTAGACTTTTTTTAGTATAGTTTTAGATTTACAGAATAATTGAGCAAATATTACATAGAATTCCATTGTATGTTGCTTCTTTTTTTTTTTAACTCGTGTTAAAGGATTGAAGGAGGCACTTTTTATGGTGGAAAGAGTATACACAGGCTTTGGGATCCAATTCTGGTTCCACTTTTTTTCTTAACTACCTATCTCTGGGCCGGGTACTCTCCAAATTTTAGTTTTCTTACTCATTCAGCAAACACTTATGAACATACTTGGTCCAGATGCCAAGCTCCATGCTCTGTGCCAAAGAATGATCAAATAAATTTTAAAATTACTTTTCAAAACCTTTAGAGCTAATCTACTTTTATGATAGTGCTATTCAGAGTAGCCAATCTGTAAACTATATTCTGGTCTGTTACGAGATGAAGTAGCACCTGAAGGCACTGTAGTGTTTCCTTTTCTGTGAAGGTCTTTTTATGAAGAAAAAAAAAAGCCGAACTAGAGGTGTGTTTAGGACTGTAGTTGATTTTCCTGTCTCACAGGCTACTAACACATTTGCAGATCAGCCCTGATCCATAGGGTACATTTTAAGTAGCTTTAGTATTAAATAACTCAAGAACTGTTACTTATAGTAAATATAAACTTATGTTTTCTACCGTTCTTTTTTTCTCTTTTGGCCATTTATCGTTTCTATTATGATTTTCTTAAATATTTTGCTGACAGTTTCCTTGCAAGTCTCTTCATTATGTAATTTTGCCTTTTTGCTTAATTGAAAATTTTAGGTATGGAAGAGTTAATTATGTCCTAGCTCGAAGAATAGAACTTTTAGAAGAAGTCAAACGATTGCAGAAGAGTCTAGGGGTTCCAGGAGATGCTTCATATACTTGTGAAACTGCAGGCTATTTCTTCTTATATCAGGTAAGAGATTAAGGGTTTTAAACTCATACTTTATTGTAATATGGTCTTCAGTTGGAAACTGGGATGGGTTCTGGAGATCCTTTCTTGAAAGCCTGCTTTTTTATTGAGTAGATTAAAATATATGCTATTGCCAAAGCTATATTTGTGAGTGTTAAATGTTTGTATTTCCTATTCTCTTCACTTTTCTTTGCTAAATAACTTTGCTTGATGACTCATTCAGTGAAAGGCCAATGTTGCTACTTTAAAATCTTTTTTCTTCTTTTTTCTTGCTATTGACAAAGTTTCTAGTCTCTCTCCCTCTCTTTTTTTTTGTTTTGTTTTCATTTTTTTCCATTACTATAGAACTATAACCAAACAGTCTAGCTACACAGTAGTAACAAATACAGTTCTTTAACTTGCTTTTGCTATGCATATTATTCGAGTAATGAAGAAAAACATACTTTCTTTTTAAATTTCTAGAAGTACATTTTGTTTTAGAATTAATTTCAAAGTAGGAGTTTAAGTTAAAAATTCTTTGACTTCAATTTAGAGGCATGTTTTTGCTTTTGCTTGGGGCTGTGAAAATTAATGAGAAATGTAAAGCCAAATAAAATAAATAAAAATAAACTTTAAAAGTCAACTGGTTTACTAATAATGTTAAATGGATTAAACATAAATAATGAAGATTTTTGTATAACTGTATCTGTTCTCTTTGTTCTAATGCTATTTGTATGTTTTAGGTATAAATCATAACACTGAAATTGTAAAATATATATGAAAAAAAAGAGTTTATGCTCATTATAAGCAGATAAACCAGTTGAGTCCGTTCAGAATGAGCTGATTTCATGGTTCCTTGTGAAACACAGGACATATGCATGATCTTGCAAAGTTGTCTGCATTAGACTCAGACTGTTGAGAACTTTGAATAATGGAGTAAAGATCATGCTTAAATGCATGTTTGTCACAAAATAAAAATCACTAGGCTCTCAGTGAAAACTAGTTTTAAAAGTAATAGAAATAATATATAAATTATAGAACCTCAAGTAATAAACTTGAGAAATATGAACTTGAGGGCTCACATGGCCTCACAGTTTTGAACACACAATAATCACATTGGGGAAGTTGTTTAAAAAGGGAATTCTCAAGCTCTGTCCCCAGAGACTTTGTTTTAGTAAGGTGTGGCATCCAGGTATCTACATTTTTATTTAGCTTTTCAGATATTCTGCCTAAGGACCACACTTTGGGAAACACTGAAATTACAACAGAAAAATTGAGAGAATTACAAAAATGGAGATTAAGTAGGAACTGAGTAGAGCCATAGTTAACATTTATAACAGGAGGTAATTGAACTACATATGTCACAAAAGTCATAAAATGAGCTTTCAAATATATACGCAGCTTAACCAGAAGTTCTTTATAAGTATACTAAGGAGAGTTGGAAAAATTATGAAGGTCTAGGAGAAGGGTTGACAAGTGCTAAATTGATTAAAAAGCTATTAGAGCTGAACTTAACCATATATGGAGAGAAACTGAGGTAGTGAAAAAATGAGGAATTTCTTTGTCCAGAGAGGTTTGGTTTTTTTTTTTTTTTTTGTCATCAATCATAAATTGTTTTGAATATGCAGAGAAAATCTGAAATGTTTGAGATAAAGTCCCATGAGATGATCCTGAGGTTCTTTCCCATCCCATCTGTACATTTTTTATCAAAGAGGTTTTTTCCCTAC